>NW_016809462.1:3570715-3584394 GCF_001698545.2 Rhinopithecus bieti
ATTTAGTTTTATTTTAATTTTAAAATATTTTACCAATTAATACAAATATAAATTAATACAATTTATATTTTATAATATAGACACAAGAAAAGATAAATTGATATCATAGTCATATAGGACATGCATTTTTAATAATATATTTGTCATAACCAAGTTATAAATCAATATAAAGAGTTTAGACTGGTGCCTGATAGATACATTTGCTCTTTATTTACCTGATTTAATAGGTAAACAATCAAGAACATTTATCAAATGTGAACTATGCCCATGATCCTTTGCTTCCATGTCGCCGGACTTAGTTGTTTCCAGTGTTTTATAATTATTGCAATTTTTGTGAAAAACAGTGCATCTTCTCATTCCTTGAGAAGATAAATGTGCTATGTATTTGAAACACTACTTTTCACTTGAACTTCACCTCCTAAAATAAGACAATTAGCCAAAACCCTAAAATGGTAAGATTCCTGCTTACTATATGTGTTAGTTAGGGCTGCCTTACCAAACTATCACAGATTGTGTTGTTAAAAACACATTTTTTTTTTTTTTAACAGTTCTGGAGGTTAGAAGTTTAAGGTGAACTTGGGGGCAAGTTTTGTTTCTTCTGAGTCCTCTCTCCTTGACTTGCCAATGACCACCTTTTCGCTCTATCCTCACGTGTTTGTCCCTCTGTGCATGTACGTTTCTGGTGTCTCTTAGTTTGTCCAAATTTCTTTTTCTTATGAACACATTAGACAGATTGAATTAAGGAACAAACTGAAGTCCTCATTTTAACATCATCACTTCGTTAAGGACCTTATCTTCAAATGTAGTCAAATTCTCAAGTACTAGGAGTTGGAATTTGAGCATATGAGTTTGAGAAGAACACAGTTAAACCCATAATACTACTGTGATGCAAACATTACAATTAAATAATTAACCTTAACTTGTCCATATAACTAAGATTGTTCATTTAAGAGAGATGACAGCTGAGTCCAAAGGAAGGAAAAAAAAAAAAAGCTACAAAATGCAAGACACATAAATGAGCAAAGGCAATAAAAAGCAAATTAGGACAACACACATAAAATTGTTTTAATTGTAATTAATTTATTGTTATTTTCCAAACAATTCCAAAGTTTTGCTTTCAGATACTGCCCATATATCTTTCAGAAAAAAATCTGTTTCAGAGAAAGTCATAAAAAAGATGGTTGTGGGATGGCTTTCAGAAATGCAGTTTATGCATTGGATTTCAATTGTATTTTAATATCAGCAAGATGTATTCTGGAAACCATGTTATTATACTATTGTAAATTTCAGACACAATGTAATATTAAATATAATTATCCTAGAACTCATGCATACTGGATTGTTACCAGTTAAGACAGCATTTCTTCTCCTGAGATTCTCAACAGAGTATTGGGACTCTGATTAAGGGCAAATTAAGAACAAAAACAAAATGCAAAAGCACTCAATTATTAACAAGCCTTGAGCTCCAACTTCACAACTCAGTAGATTGTTTAACAGGGTGCAGCTGGTGGCTTAAATGTGGTATTTAAATGATTTCTCTGTGGCCCTGAGCCTAGAGCCAATTGGAAAATGAGAGTTCAGAGTGACAAGAGTAACCGAGTGTGTGAAAAAAGGGAGGAAAAAAGTTCACATCTCCTGCTATGCAGCATGAGAACATAGGCTTTTGAAATCTAGCATCCTTAAAGAATATAGTCAACAATTTTCATCTCTGTGACAGTGATGGTTATATGTGTATTTATTATATGTGATATCACAATATGGTAAATATATGTGTATTTTATCATACATGATCACATTTTATCATATGTGGTATCACAATACGCATGTTAAAATTATTTTGGAGATGTCTTAAATTCTCAGTGAAACATTTCAAAAATGATCTGAAAGTAAATATGAGAAAAGTTGTGATATAATTATAACTAATATTAAGAACCTTACCCAGGACTACACAAATAAATGTCCTGTTCTCTGTAAAACAACACTATTTTCTTTCTTACTTTTAAGTTCAAGAGTACATCTTCAGGTTTGTTACATAGGTCAACTAGTATCACAGGGGTTTGTTGTACAGATTATTTCATCACCCGGATATTAAACCTAGTACCCATTAGTTGTTTTTCCCGATCCTCTCTTTTCTCTCACCCTCCACCCTCCAATTGGCCCCAGTGTGTGGTTTTCTCCTCTATATATCCATGTGCTCTCATCATTTAGCTCCCACTTGTAAATGAGAACTTGTAACATTCGATTTTCTGTTCCTGCATTAGTTTGCTAAAGATTATGGCCTCCAACTCCATCAGTGTGCTTGCAAAGGACATGACCGTCTTCTTTTTTATGGCTGTATAGTATTCCGTAATGTATATGTACCACATTTTCTTTATTTAGTCTATCATTGATGGTCATTTAGATTGATTCCATGTGTTTGTTGTTGTAAATAGTGCTCCAGTGAACATATGTGTGCATGTGTCTTTATAACAGAATGATTTATATCCCTTTGGGTATATACCCAGCAATGGGATTGATGGATTGAATGGTATTTCTGTCTTTAGGTCTTTGAGTAATCATCATATGGTCTTCAACAATGGTTGAACTAATTTACACTCCCACCAATAGTGTATAAGTTTTCCTTTTCTCCACAATGTTGCCAGCAACTGTTATTTTTTGACTTTTCAATAATAGCCATTTTGGCTCTGTGGGATGGTATCTCATTGTGGTTTTGATTTGCATTTCTCTAATGATTTGTAGTGTTGAGCTTTTTCTCATATGATTCTTGACCATCCACAACCTATATTCACTACTTCTTTTCTTTATTTCTGCTCAGGAAATGTTTTGCTTATAAGCTTTTGTATTAATATATTCCTGTTACTATTAAATTTATCCCTTGGGCAATCAGATATTTCTAAAAAGGGAAATGGACTTGCTATTCTTATTAGATACCTACTGGATGCCAGATACAACTGAAAAGCAAATAATAGAATTAATTCTTCTGTGGATGGGGGTGTGTGTGAACTGTATCTTGTTTTAGACTCATTTTCAAATCACCATGTGTTTTGACATACTCATGTTATTAATGACATTTAGTTCCCTGTCACACATATTTTTACTTATATATAATATAAAATAATTTTTAACATTCAATCAAAATTGCCAATTTTCTGCATTTAACTAACAATCACCTGACATGAGATATATTAACAGGATGACAACATAGAAATAAAATGGATGAAAACAGTGAAATACTGCTTTAAAGATATCCTTCTTTTGACACTGAACCCTGAAATTATGGCTACTTAAGCACAGTAAGAAAAAGCATTTCCAATGATTTTATTCATCATTCCATGTAATAATCATATTATAGTAAATTAAATGTTATTCCCCAAATATTTTTTCATTATTCTGATAAATAAATAATCTGGCAAAAAGTATATGTATATTGTTAATAGTATTAAGTTTATCTACTGAGCAAAGCACATTGCCATAAATAATAGAACATTTTGGACAGCGTAATATTTAACTATACAGAGTCATAAAAATATTTCAACTTTTACTGAGCAATAAAAATGTTCCTTGCCAAAATTGTTTCCAATTATTATCAGTGCCATTTTTATAGATGGATTAGGGAGATAGAAGCTTACATTTCACATATTTGCAAATAAATAGTTCTATACAATATACAAAAAATCATACCCAATGTGTCTCATATAGACTATTGTTGCTAGACTTTCTCAAGTCTTAAATGGGATCATAATCCATTTATACTAAGGCAAATTTTTGTCTTTATATCCTCTATCACCATCTAGCTCACTGCCTAGGTATTAACTTTTATGCTTATGCATGTGTATGTGTGTACGTTTCTGGATGTGCACACACATTTTTTGTGTGTGCACAAAAGAATATCTTAAATACGCCCCATGTATATTGAAGTGGTACTATTTTTACAGCCGATGCTGGTTAAATTTCCTTTTCCATTATTATCACTTAAGATCAACAAAATAATGTTTTCGTTTTCACAAAAACACGGGTAGTTCCTGAATATACGAACCCATTTGAACATTCATAATTCATTGGTCCACACAATTGTATAAATATCATAACAATGAAATTGGACTGAGATTGCTGCACAAAATCTTGAAGAAACACATAACCATGATGAGCTTTTATAATAAAAGATGTCTCAGCTACATATGGATTTTTCTTCTTTTCTGAATAATAATTAAAATAGATACACTCTCAGATAATTTTTTAAACTACAGAACTACTTTTTAAGATGTTTCATGTATCTTGTTTAGGGTCATTGAATGCATAGACAAAACTTAATTGGCAGAGATGCATTTATTCTACAGCAAAGAGCAATGACCATCTACTTGATTTGAGTTCCACGCTAAATTATTCTGCTACTGTTGCAGTAAACTAGATAACAAACTACTCAAAATTTAGTTATCTATAATAGTAAGCAATTATCTTTTGTACTCGTGGTCTGTGCAACAATTGGAGCATCACTGCATCAGATTTCAGGGAGCTGGACTTGGCTCTGGGCTTTGAGTAGGGTTCAAAAGAATTCCACAGTGTCCATGATCTCCTTGGACAAACACTTGCCAGGGCACATTTTTCTCATAATGGACATAGAGTAGAAAGTGGACACACAGTGGCAGATGCCTGTGGTCTCAGCTACTCTGGAGGCTGAGTGGAGAGAATTGCTTGATTCCAGGAGTTTCAGTCCAACCTGCAGCCTGGACAACATAATGACACTGTCAAAAAAATAAAAAATAAAAAACCAGATATCAAATCAGACAAGAACCTAACTGCTTATTGGACAAACCACTTCACAAGACAAGTCCATAACCCGGGCAGAAGAAATTGTAGTGCACCCTGAAAAATATACAAAAGTGGATGAACACTTGCAAAAAATATTTACATGTATGCACACACAAGCAGGTCTCTGTTTAATGCCTGATACCTGCTATTTTCTAGTAAAACTTGAATTATTTTATTAAGAAACTTATTTTAGAGCAGTTTTAGTTTTATAAAATCATTGTGAAGATAGAACAGAGAATTCTCATATACTCCATGCTCCTTATACCTTAATATTAAAGTCCTAGATCACTATGGTACATTTGTTGCAACTAATATTGATCTATTATTATTAAATAGAGTTCATGCTTTATGATTCCCTCACTTTTTCCCTAATGTCCTTTATCTTTTGCAGAATTCCATCCAAGCTACTACATTACATCCAGTAGTCATGTCTCCTTAGATTCCTCTTGCCTATGACAGTTTTTCAAACATTCTTTGTTTCTGATGACCTTGACAGCTTGGAGGATCACTGTTTAATCTTTTTATGGAATGTCCCTCAATTGGAATTCTTTCTGAATTTTTTTTTTGTGTGTGTGTGTGTGTAATTAGACTGGAGCTTTGTGTTTTGGGGAGGAAGATCACGTGGTAAAGTGCCAGTCTCATTATGTCATATCAAGGATATGTATCATCAATATGACATACTTTCTATGTTAATATTACCATGTGGCCTCAGGTCAAGTTGTTTCTAGGAGAAACTGAGGGTTGGGCTGCTACTTCTCATGGCCCAATAATGAGATGCAGATGAACTGGGGAGGAAGAGAGTTTTAATTTCTGTAACCAGTTACGGGGGAAGGCCTGGAAATTATCACCAGATCAACTCAATACTACAAAGTTTTACAGAGCTTATATACCTTCAGAACTACATGTCTACTTGTAAGTGTGCATTCATCTAAAGTCATAAGTGATTAACTTCTTTTAATCTATATCTAAGGTCTGAGTCCTGAAGACCTTCTTCTGGAGCCTTAGAAAGTTTAGTTAATCTAAATGGGTACAGGTGCTGGGGTAATTACCCTTCTCTTGTCTCCTGCCAAATTGTAATGTTTGAGGGAGTCCCTTTAGACCCGAATGAACTTGTTTGTGGAGGCCTGGGGAGTTTCTTCAGACCCTCAGTAAAACTTGTTTAATCCTAAAAGGATCCTGTTGAGAATTCCTTCATTATCTTGTCATGCTTCAGGGCCCAGGAAAAGCCTAGGCAAAACTCTTGGTGGGCTCTTTGTTATATTCTAGCCTTTGTATAAGGGCACTGGCTCAATCACCCTTTTTTTTTTTTTTTTTTTTTTTTTTTTTTTTTTTTTNGGTACAGGTGCTGGGGTAATTACCCTTCTCTTGTCTCCTGCCAAATTGTAATGTTTGAGGGAGTCCCTTTAGACCCGAATGAACTTGTTTGTGGAGGCCTGGGGAGTTTCTTCAGACCCTCAGTAAAACTTGTTTAATCCTAAAAGGATCCTGTTGAGAATTCCTTCATTATCTTGTCATGCTTCAGGGCCCAGGAAAAGCCTAGGCAAAACTCTTGGTGGGCTCTTTGTTATATTCTAGCCTTTGTATAAGGGCACTGGCTCAATCACCCTTTTTTTTTTTTTTTTTTTTTTTTTTTTTTTTTTTTTTTTTTTTGAGACGGAGTCTTGCTCAGTCTCCCAGGCTAGAGTGCAATGGCGCGATCTCGGCTCACTGCAACCTCCACCTCCCAGGTTCGTGCAATTCTTCTGCTTCAACCTCCCCAGTAACTGCGATTACAGGCACCTGCCACCATGGCCGGCTAACTTTTGTATTTTTGTAGAGATTAGGTTTCACCATGTTGGCCAGGCTGGTCTCAAACTCCTGACTTCATGTGATCTGCCTGCCTCAGTCTCCCAGAGTGCTGGGATTACAGGCATGAGCCACCGTGCCTGGCCTCAATCAGCTTTTAATATTTATCTTAGCTATTCAGTCAGTGTTGGGATGGTTGTAATGGAGGCTTGAATTAGTGAGACATGGTCTGCCCAAAGTTACTCTATTTTTTCTTCATTTTCTTACAGTACTTCTTCAAAGCAAGTCACTATGCATGATCATACTAAAGGATTGGGGAGTTATGCTGCATCTCCTTAAGGACAACATATTTCCAGAGATAACTTTAAATTCTTCTATATGGAAAATCAGTCTTTTCTTCATTTGTTTATTTATTTAATAATTTTTATACCAACCTGGATTCAGTAATATGTATTTTCTACTTATATGTTTTTTATATTTGCATAGATTTAGCGGGTACAAGTGCAGTTTTGTTACATGGATACATTACATAATACTGGGGTTTCGGCTTCTAGTCTACTCACCACCTAAATAGTGAACATTATCCCCAATACTTAATTTTTAAATCCTCACTTCTCTCCTACCTTGCTCCTTTTTGAGGTCCCCAGAATCTATTATTTCCTTATTTATTTCCATGGATACCTATTTCTTAGCTCCTACTTGTAAGTAGGAACATGTATTTTAAATTCTGTTTCTGCGTTATTTGACTTATGATAATGGCTTCCAGCTCTATCCACGTTGCTGCAAAAGACATAGTTTTGTTCCTTTTTATGGCTTTATTCCATGGTATATATACCACATTTTCTTTATTTTCTCATCCATTGACACACACTTAGGTTGATTCCATAACTTTGCCATTGTGAAAAGAGCTGTAATAAGCATACACTTGCAGATATCATTTTTATATAACAATTTATTTTCCTTTAGTTATATATTCAGTAATTGGGTTGCTGGGTCAAATGGTAGTTCTGTTTTTAGTTCTTTGAGAAATCTCCATATATTTTTCCATAGAGGTTGTACCAATTTACATTTCCATCAACATTGTGTAGGCATTTCCTTTTCTCTGCACCCTTGCCAACTTCTGTTGGATTTTTAGCTTTTTAATAGTAGCCATTCTGACTGGTGTGAGATGGTATCTTATTGTGGTTTTAATTTATGTTTCTCTGTTGATGTGGGATAGTTAACTTTTTTTTAACTAGTCACTTATAAGTCTTCTTTTGAAAAACATTCATTATGTCTTTTGCCCACTTTTCAGTGTTTTTTTCTTTTTTTTTTTTTCTCATTGAGTTATTTGAGTTTGTTGTGGATTCTGGATAGTAATACTTTGTAAGAAGCATAATTTGTACATATTCTCTTCTATTCTTTAAATTGGCTGTTTACTCTGTTGATTTTATTTTGGCTGTGCAGCCGCTTTTAGTTTAATTAAATTCATTTTCCTATATTTGTTTTGTCACATTTGTTTTAAGTTCTTAGTCATAATTTATTTGCCTAGGTTTTTACAAAGGTTTTAGAATGTCCTGAAGAGATTTTTTCTAGGATTTCTTTTAAGTTTTTATAGTTTTAGGTCTCACATTTGAGTATTTAATTCATCTTCAGTTAATTTTTATATATGGTGTGAAATATGGGTCCAGTGTCATTCTTCTGCATGTGGCTAATTTAGCCAGCATCATTTATTAAATAATAATAAATTATTTGCTACACCTCAATGAAATAGAAATATGAGAATAAAGTAAACACAAAGCTAGCAGAACAAAAAAATAACAAAGTTCAGAGTAAAGTAAAATTGAGAACCAAGAAAATACAAAGGATAAATCAAACAAAAAATAGCATCTTTGAAAAAATAAACAAAAGAAAAATGTGAAGATTCAATTAAGTCCGATTAAAAATGATAAAGGTGACATTTCAAGAAATAGCACTGAAATACAAAAGATTATGAGACTACTAAAAGCATCCCTATGTGCACAAACTAGAAAAACCTAGAAGAAATGGATACATTCCTGGAAACAGATGAACTTCTAAGATAGAATCAGGAAGAAACAGAAACCTTGAACAAGCCAATAATGAGTAATGAAATTGAAGCACTAATAAAAGAAAAAATGTTCCAACAACAAAAACCAAAAGGCCTATGATTAGATATATTAACAGCTGAATTTTACGAGATCTACAAAGAAGATCTGGTTGAAACTTATTGAATCCAATCTTATTGAAACTATTCTACTTACATTCTAATATTATGTTATTTATTTTGTTACTCAAACTTTTCCCAGAAATTTCAGTCTTCCTTTACTTTTCTATTCTGTTATCAATGTGTACATGTGTGTCTGCGTGTTTTCAATTTCTTGCTTTGTGACACTGTGGAATGCTCTATACTCATCTTGCAAATTTTCTGTCCCCACCCTAAAATCAGTCATTTCTCCAACAGCCCTGGTTTCTTTTATGGAGGATGGTATTAGAAACCAGGATATGGGCACTATATATGGTTGCTACTACTGGGATTGTATTGACTTTAACTACTTTTGATTATAAAAACACCAGTATCTCTAAAAAGACATGTAAAGATAAAAAAAAAATGTTTAATATAAATATATTTATTTTCAACAAGTTGCACTGTCCTTAGAGTCAAAGTAAGCTAACTTCAGCGTAATACACACTTGGAAAAAGTGTAGAGACAGCAAATTTGGGATGTATTTCTAGCTAAAGGGAATCTTTACATATATATGTGTATATACTTACATTTATAGAGACGTGTATAAATATGCACTCACATATAAATAAACAGACAAATATGCCTACGTGAGTGTGTGTATGTGTGTGTGTGTGTGTTTCATATATATATATATATATATATATGAGAGTGATAAAGATAAATCATTTGAACTGTTATTAAAATTTTGCCTAAATTTAGCCTTGGTCATTTCTTTATATGACAAAAATATATGGGTCTTTTGATAGGTAAATAATTGTTATTTTAAAAGGGTAATAATAAATACACATGCAAATTTAAATGTATACTTTGATTTCAATTTGGGGAGTTAGTTAAAAATTTCTCAGCAATTAAGAATATAGACAATTTTGATAATGGTGGTTATGCTAATGCTAAAGTATGTAAATTCAACTTTCTAATTTCATCACCAATACACTATATTTTAGATGAACACTTCCTAGTTCCTCTTTTTGTCTTCCTAGGCCAAGTCCAGATCCTTATGATAAGCCAAGGGAGTGAAATACACTGATTCCTGGGAATTTACTTCTGAATGATTTTCTTCATTCTAATATTTTATTCTAATGACTCGTTTGCTCCTTTGTCACTCTGTTGCCTCTAAAATAAGATTTTTGTAATTCTCCGTATTTCTAGTTATTAACGAAAGTGATAGCCTACTACAATCCTGCGATCTTTAACAGGAAGTATAAAACTGATAGTACTTGTTCAAACAGTTGTTAATGTGTGCCACACTCCCTTTTACCAAGTAAATCCAATATGGCACATGGAATATTTATGTTACAACTGTTTAAAGTGTCATCAGGCATTATTGTCATTGTTGTCAAAGGGATCTGATAAGGACATCATATTACGGTCTTCCTTGAAAAAGTAGGTGAACATCAATTACATATAGGCACAACTTTATGGAAAAAAGAGCAATATACTGAGATTGAGGTATAAAATTGTTTTCTATTCCTAATTCCACCATTAAGTTGCACTCAACCTTGAGAAAATCACTACATTTCTCTGAACTTCAATTTTCTCATTTTAAAATCTAGGATAATGCTTATCCTGGCAAAAAGTTTGATGATATTTACATGACTGTATAGGAAGGGGACACCTTGAATAGAGCAGCAGAGCCTCAAGGTATTCATTGTGCACTTTCCTCCCACAACATTGTGAAACATACTGTCCTACAGGCTTTTTATTTATGTTAGGTTACCTTTCTTATTAATATTTGAAACTGGTTATAAATAGAACTAGTAGTTACTCAGTTACCATTCACTACTATACTATCTGTAATAAGAGAATAATAAAATGATTTAATACAGAAGAAGAAATTATTTGAATTTTTGTACCTAACAATGTGTCTTGTGAAATTTTAGAGAATATGACACAGATTTATGGATAATAAAATTATTTAAACAAAACAAGCAGCCTGTGTCTTTATATCTTAAAATAGAGCTATTAACTTAAAGTGAAGTGGAATCAATGATGAAGGTTTTACTTAGTGCCTTTGAAAATGTATAAATGGCTTTTTCTAACAATGCCTCTCTTACTTTGAATATATAATAAATGAATAATGTAGTAATTATAATTACCACAATATAAGCACAAAAATAACAAAAGTATTAGAAAGGTAGAACATTTTGAAGATAGGTTCCTGAGAGCAGTGGTATGTTTCTGTGAGTTAGAAATAACTTAAGTTTTACCAACACATTTCCAAATTTTGCCGCAAATCACTATAAACTTTTTGACAAGCCTCATTAATAGTATAAAGTCTGAAGTCTATTGAAAACAAATATTGGAAGCCTAGAGTAGTTATATACTGTGTAATAAGAAGTATCATCCAAAAGCCCTTATCTCAGCCCTTCATTAAATCATGCAAGGTGAAATTATTTCAAGACCACTCTGTTGGGTGAGCTTTAGATACAGTATAGGATAGACCACTGTACTAATGTATATACGTTATAGATTGTAGAAGATTTGTCAAATTCACTTTTTTTCTGAGTATTTTTATGAGGTTTTGATAAATACAGGATCAAATATAAAGACAGCAGGTCTGTCACCATGTTTTAATATCCATTGGTGAGTCAAATTTGGGCTAAGAAGAAGGATGAGATGAAACAGTTGGGACAAATGTTTAGCTACGGTTAGTGGAAATTTTTCAGTTCTTCAGCATCTGTTACATTATATAGTACTTGTGAGTTAGGATATTAGAGAAAAATATGAGCTTATTTTAGAACTTAGGTTTTATTCCTCAATAATATGAATATTATTTTATCAAATAACAAAACATCATTTCAAGTTATGGGCAATATTGAATTTAGGAAAAAAAGACTGTGAGTTTTATTAGGAAAACTGGGACCACTGATGGTAGCACATTGAAATTATGTGTACATATATATACCAAGTCTCAGACTACATGACAAAATATTGTTAGACATTATGCATTATGGCTTATATTGTAACAATGATAAATAAGTACCTAGAGACTGAAAAATAAGGAAGATGTGATTCTTCCATAGGAAAATTATGCCTAATCATAATTACATGCAATTTAATCATGTTAGATGCTATTTCATTGTATTGTTTATTTTTTTCTGTGAAGAAGCTTTTTGTTTGTTGTATTTCTACTTGTCTATTTTTGCTTTCTTTTGCCTATGTCATTTGTGTCATCCATAAAACATCCTTGCCAAGACCAAAGTCAAGCAATATTTTACCTGTGTTTCCTGGTAAGAGTTTTATGATTTTGGGACTGATATTTAAGTCTCTAACCTATTTCAAGTAAATGTTTATTTATAGCGTAAGATAAGGGTTAAATTTCATTTATTGGCATGTGGTTTTCCCAATGCTATTTATTGAAGACACTATCAGTTTTCTATTGTGCCCTTATCAGTTTAGTTGGTCATATATGCATGAGCTAATTTCTGGGCTTTCTACTCTGTTCTTTTGGTCTATATGTCAGTTTTTTATGTTAGTGCTATACTGCTTTGATTACAATAGCTGTGTAACATAGTTTGGAATCAGAAAGTATAATGCGTCTAGCTTTGCTTTTCCTTCTCAAGATTGCTTCGGTTATTCAGGGTCTTTTGTGATTTCATACAAATTTTAGAATTTTTTAAAATGCTTCTGTGAAAAAATGTCATTGGAATTTTGATAGGAATGTGTTGAATCTACAGATTCCTTTGGGTAATGTCAACATTTTAACAATATTGATTCTTTCAGTTCATGAATACCAATGGTTTTTCTACTTGTTTGTGTCTTCTTCCATTTCTTTCATCAATGTTTTACAGTATTCAGTGGTCAGATTTTCCATCCCCTTGGTAAATTTATTCCTAAGTATTTAATTTGTTGTTACACTGTTGTAAATACCATTGTTTTCTTAATTTCTTTTTCAGAGTTTCTTATTAGTATATATGACCACAATGGATATTTGAACGTTGATTTTATATCATGTAACTTTACTGAATTCAGTTATTAGTTTTAACAGTTTTATTTTTGATATACTCTTTAAAATTTTCTATAGATAAGACCATGTCTCTGCAAATAGAGACAACTTGACTTTTTCCTTTCTAATCTGAAAGCCTTTAATTTATTTTACTTGCCTAATTGTTCTGGCTATGACTTCCATTACTATTATCAATAAAAATGGTGAGAGTGAGCATTCTTATTTTGCACCTAATGTTAGAAGAAAAACTTTCAGCATATCACAATTCAGTATAATATTAGCTGTGGGCTTGTCATATATGCCTTTTATTATGTTGAGGTAGATACCTTATATACCTAATTTGTTGATAGGTTTAATCTTGAAAAAAATGTAGAACTTTTATCATGAAAGGATTTTTGTTTAATGTTTTTTATGTGTCCATGGAGAGGATCGTGATTTGTATGCTTTATTCTGTTAATGTGATATATCAATTTATTATATTTTGTAGGTTGAGCCATCCTTGTACGGCAGAGCTAAATCTCACTTGATCATGGTGTACAATCCTTTTAATGTGTTGTTGAATTTTGTTTCCTACTCTTTAATTGAAGAATTTTGCATCTACGTTTATCGGGAGTATTAGTCTGTAATTTTTTTCTTGTAATATCTTAGTCTTGCTTTGTTAACAGGGAAATGCAGGTCTTATAAATTTAGTTGAAAATGTTATCTTTACTTATTTTGGGAAAAGTTTGAAATTATTGATACTGTTTCTTCTTTAAATGCTTCGAAGAATTTACCTGTGAAGTCATTCTGAACTTTCTGTGTTTGCTGGCTTTTCATAACTGCTTCTATCACCTTACTTGTTATTGGTGTCTTCAGCTTTTCTTTTTTTTTTTTTTTTTTTTTTTTTTTTTTTTT
>NW_016809462.1:3585994-3592674 GCF_001698545.2 Rhinopithecus bieti
TTTAGGTCTAACATTTAAGTCTCTAATCTATCTTGAATTAATTTTTGTATAAGGTGTAAGGAAAGGATACAGTTTCAGCTTTCTACTTATGGCTAGCCACTTTTCCCAGCAGCATTTATTAAATAGGGAATCCTTTCCTCATTTCTTGTTTTCCTCAGGTTTGTCAAAGATCAGATGGCTGTAGATGTGTGGTATTATTTCTGAGGGCTCTGTTCTGTTTCATTGGTCTATATCTCTGTTTTGGTACCAGTACCATGCTGTTTTGGTTACTGTAGCCCTGTAGTACAGTTTACATCTTCCTCTTAAAACTGCTTTTGTTGGCTGGGCACAGTGGCTCACACCTGTAATCCCAGCACTTTGGGAGGCCGAGGAGGGCAGATCACCCGAGGGCAGGAGTTTGAAACCAGCCTGGCCAACACGACAAAACCTTTTCTGTATTAAAAATACAAAAATTATACGGGCATGGTTGTCTATGCCTGTAGTCTCAGCTACTCGGTAGGCTGAGTTAGGAGAATCACTTGAATCTGGGAGACAGAGGTTCCAGTGAGCCGACATTGCACCACTGCATTCCAACTAGGGCATCATGGTTAGACTCTGTCACAAAAATAAAAACAAAAAACAAAATAATTTTCTCTTTTATTCTTTGGTTGTTGAGGAGCATGTTGTTGAATTTAAACATATCTGTGAATTTTCTATTTTTTTCTTCTATTATTCTAATTTCATCTCATTGTGGTTGGAAAAAATACTTTAAATAATTTATATCTCTTAAATTTGTAAAGACTGTTTTGTAGCCTAACGTATGGTCTATTCTAAAGAATTTTCTATGTGCACAAGAGAAGAAATAGGAATTTGCTGCTCTTGGATGGAATACTCTGTACAAGTCTTTTAGTTCCATTAAGTCTACAATTTTGTCCATGTCCTCTATTTCCTTATTGATTTTCTGTCTTGGTTATGTATTCATTGTTAAAATAGAGTGCTGAAGTTTCTTACTATTATTATACTGCGATCTATTTCTCTCTTCAGCTCAATTAATATTTATTTATTTAAGGTCTTCCATTTTGGGTGCATATATATTTATAATTGTTATAGCCTCTTGATGAATTGACCTCTTTATCAATATATAATGATGTTATTTCTCTTGAAAAATTATTCCATTTATATTTACAGTAAGTATTGATAGTTAAGGACTCAGTATTATTATTTTGTTAAATATTTTCTGTTTTGTGGGTTCTTTCTTTCTTTCTCTCCTGGTGCCTTCCTTTGTGATTTGATGGGATTTTCAAAATAGTATGTTTTGATTCCCTTCTCTTTGTCTTTTGTATATCAACAATATATTTTTCCACTGTGGTTGCCATCTGGTGCCTGGTCTTGGAAGGTATCCTTCATGGATAAGGAGGAACAACAACACTTTCACTTCAACTTTAAGTATTTCCTTTATCATTTCTTGTAAGGCAAGTCTGGTGTTGATGAATTCCCTAAGCCTTTGCTTGTCAGGAAAAGTGCTTATCTTTCTTTCATTTCTGAAGGACAGCTTTGTCAGGTATAATATTCATGCTTTTCTATTTACTGTTTTTCAATACTTTGAATATATTATTTTTTTCTATTCTGGCCTCCATCATTTCTGACGACAGGTCTTATAATGAGATTCCTTCCTATGTAACATTCACTTTTTCTCTTCCTGCTTTCACATTTTTCTTTGTCTTTTACTTTTGAGAGTATGATTATAATGTGACTTACTGAAGATCTGTTTCTGTTTAATCTATTTGGTATTCTTATAAATGCTGGTTTTTCTTTTCATATTTGGGGAGTTTTCTGTTATTGATCTTTGGAATAAGCTTTCTGCCCTTTCTCTATCTCTACTACTTCAGGAATCTCATATTGTACTTGTTGGTTTACTTTGTAGTGACTCAAAAGTCTCAGAGGCTTTCTGCATACTTTATCATTCTATTTTTTTTCTCCTCTGGGTGAATTCAAATGATCTCCCTTTTTGCTTGCTTATTCTCTTTACTTGAATGAGTCTGCTGTTGCTGTTGAAATGGAAGTTTTCATTTCAGTCATTGTGTTCTTCAGCTCCAAAAGTTCTGTGTAGTTCTTTGTTGTGTTTTTTAATCTCCTTATTGAACTTCTCATTTTGTTTCTGTATTATATTCCTGAGTTAATTTAGTTGTATACCTCTCTTCTCTTATACCTAATTGAACTTCCTTAAGAAGGTTATTTTGAATTCTTTCTCAGGCATTTTGTAGATCTTCATTTTGTAAAGGTTGGCTACTGATGCCTTACTTTGTTCCTTCAGTATTGTTATGTTTCCACGATTATGCATAATCTTATTATTTTTATAGGTGTTTGTGGATTTGAAGAACTAAACACATCTTCCAGTATTAACAGACTAGATTTGGTACGTAAAACACTTAGCAATTAGCCCCTCCAGAGATTATGGCAGGTCAATTCATGGGGTTCTCAGGTTGTTATGGTGCTAGAATCCTGAGAAGGGCTGACTTGGTGCCTGGGGATGTAAGAGTGTGCCTTGGGCCTGTGTCTGCAGGGGCCACCCTAGTGTCTGGAGTTATGGAGGTGGGCCTCGAGCTAGGGGCCACAGTGCTTTGCTTGGTATCAGATGGTCTTGGAACCTAGGGCCACAGGGACCAGCATGAAGCCTGGGATTATGGATGCCAGCTTGGTCCAGGGGCCAGCCTATTGCAATGAACACTGAGACAGGTCTGATGCCAGGGCTTGCAGTGGCTTCAGCTGCTAACTTCAATCTCTTTCCCCCACATGGAAGATAACTCTCTTCATGCTCTACCAAATGGGCTTGGGGAAAGCGTGACATGAATAATGTAAAACTGTTTTTCCTATCATCTTCAAGACATCTCTTCCTATTTCTGTGTTCCACTCAGGTACTGTAATCTCTCACCTGAATTTCTTAGCTCTTGTGAAGCTATTTTTGCAAACCAGTATTTATTCAAATTGATATTTTCATGAAGACATGAGTGCTGAAACTCCTATTCCTCCATCTTGCTGATTTTACTCACTGCCTAAAATTTTACATTGGATTTTATTGCTTAATTCAAAGTTTAGACTGATCTTTAAAATATCAGACATATCAAATTTTGAAAATGTCCTAAGGTTTATAAGAATAGGCTCAAAATATATTTTAATACATGTGTTCTCTGAAATATAAGAAAACACAAAATGTTTAAGATCCATGAATGACTTGGTCAAATGCTGTGAAGAACACTGTTGGCAAGGGTAAAAAGAAAATAATAATAAATGAAAGCAATGAGTAGTCTTACACTGAATAAGGTTAAAGTCATTTATAAGATGTATTTGCTTTCAAGAAATTCACTTCAGGAATCATGAACTTGAAAGTGCCCTGAAAGGTTCTGATTTTGTGGGGTTCGAGAGTAATAACCAAAAGAAAAATGTGTGTGTATGACAAAACCTCTCAGAGCTTATCACAATGGAACTAGCAAAAGACTCAAACAGTTTCAGTCAGCAGTTCCTCAAGATGCTCAAGGAAAACTTAATGTTACAAAAAAGATCCAGTGCCTTGTGGTTGCACTTGAAATATAGTTTTTGCCTTTCAGTTGCATTAAGCAAGTAACCCTAAGGTCTGCAAAAGTAGCTAGAGTCAGAATTTAGATACAGAGATGAGAGGAAATAGAAACCAAGGCATAGAAGAGGGAGAGAATTAGAAAGAATGAGAGGATGTCATACTTTGTTGTCCAATGTCATAGCCATTAGCCACATGATGTTATTTAAAATGCAATTAACTGAAATAAAATTTTAAAAATTCAGCTCTTCAGCCTTGCTAGCCACATTTTCAGTGTTTAATAGTCACACATGACTAGTTGTCATCATACTGAAGAATGCTGATGAAGTATGTTTGCATTGTTGCAGAGAGTTCTGGCAGAAAAAGCTGATTTAGAAAATAAGAGAGAAAGAAAGAAACCAGAGGGGAGGTAATTACAGGCTTAAACTGATGGATGAGTGAAATAACAAGAGTTAGTGAGAGTAAGAGGTAGACATTAGAGAGATAAATTTTGTATTATTTTATTTTATTTTATTTTAATAGTTTGGGGGTACAGGTAGTTCTGGTTACATGGATAAGTTCCTAAGTGGTGATTTCTGAAATTTTGTTGTACCTGAGCAGCAAACACTGTATCCAACATGCAATCTTTTATCCCTCACCCCAGTTCTCACCCTTCAATTTTTCAAAGACTTTCTTTTGTAACTTACAGAAAAAATTAAAATAAGATGCAATGTAGGAACAATAAATAGGTGCAGAAAAGTTTGAAAGCCTAAAAGATCTGACCTGTTTGGTTTGTGGTTTAAAAAAAATCCATGACCATCACCCCAGCATGCACAATATTCAGTTAGTGATATTATAAATTAAGCTTCCAAATCGTTTTTAATTGCATCCATTTGACTTTTAGAAAACACAAAAACTTTACAATTTCAGAATTCCTCTCTTCATTTGTANTTTTTTTTTTTTTTTTTTTTTTTTTTTTTTTTTTTGAGATGGAATCTCGCTCTCCCGCCCAGACTGGAGTGCAGTGGCGCGATCCCGGCTCCCTGCACCCTCTGCCTACCAGGTTCAAGAGATTCTCCTGCTTCAGTCTCCTGAGTAGCGGGGATTACAGACACGCGCCAGCAGGCACGGCCAATTTTTGTATTTTTAGTAGAGATGGAGTTTCACCATGTTGGTCAGGCTGCTCTCAAACTCCTGATCTTGTGATCTGCCCGCCTCGCCCCTCAAAGTGCTGGAATTTCAGGAGTGAACCATTGCGCCTGGCTTTTTCTTCTTAGACGTTTTCAAGCATTCCTCTTCATGTTTCTTAAATACTAGGGTTCCCTAGCATTCCCTTTTCTAGCCATTAACTGGTTGTTTCATTCAATTTGCCCGTTTCCCTTATAATTCATTGCTGATGTCAATTACATTTCCAAATATACTTCCTGGGTAAAACAATCCTTGAGATTCTGACATGTTTTTCAACCCCTAGATTTCTCTACCTAGATAGAGAAATTTAGAATTCACCACATCATTTCTTTTCTCATATATTTAATTTTCTTGTTCTTCCTAATTTATACCACTGTCTCTTCTCCTTTTCTCCCCATCATCTCTCTAATTGGTACTGATGTCTCTCATTTGTGTGTCTGTATTAATGGAACTGCATACCTGTGGAATTATCTGTAATCTTACTCTAATGTTCAACATATTGTATTGTACCATCATCTTAAATGCCTGTGACTTCCAGTAAGCTCCCTAAAATAAAGAAGCCGTATTATTTTTTAATTGTAGAGGAATTTGTGATGAGTTGAACCACAAAAGTACATTGAGATTATTTAGAAGATGCCCATGTAATTTTTCAAAAATCATTTGGTTTCCTTCACAGTGGTAAAATTAATTCTGTTAAATAAATTATGAGACTGAGCTGGACGATGATTTATGATTCCTGGGCTTCTTTCAAATGGCTTTGATCATGCAGAGAAATATTATTTTTTTAACTATCTCAGTCTATGATTAAACTGAAATCATGAAGGATTAGATATTTAGAGTGGAGGCAGAATACTGACAGACAGAGAAAGCAAGTAAGAATAGCAGAATAACTTTGTTTAATATCTGATAAACAGTGTTAATTAAAAGCAAAAATGACTCAACATAATTAAACAATATGAAGCAAGATTTATTTTGAACCACTTTGACAAGCTTAGATCTAAGTTTAGGCTTTTTGAGAATGAAATGCAATGACATTTACATCATTTTGAAAAGAGTATAGTCTACTTTAAACCTCAATTATCAGAAAACTAAAATAACTTGAGATAAGATGTCATCTCTCAAGACCATATTAATGTAACTAAGTGCTTAGTAACAAATATAATCACCATGTCTGTGTGAAATTTTGATAGTTTTTGCTAAATGCTGCTTTCACAGTATCTATATCATGCTCAGACCTGGAAGATTTTCTATAAAATTTGAACATTCATACTATCATTTGTGGATCAATCACGGTTAATTGAGTATGCTCTTTCCCAAGCATGGACTAGGGCTGCAAATATAAATAAGGTCAAGGAGCCTAGAGTGATACAGCCAAATGACAGAAAATATGATACGTTTGGATGTAAGTAAAAAGAAATTGCATTTTTTTTTTCTTGTGATGGAATCTCGCTTTGTTGCCCAAGCTGGAGTGCAGTGGCATGATCTCTGCTCAATGTAACCTCTGCCTCCCAGGTTCAAGCAATTCTCCTGTCTCAGCCTCCAGAGTAGCTGGTATTACAGGTGCCCACCACTATGCCTGGCTAATTTTTGTATATTTGTGGAGACGTGATTTCACCATGTTGGCCAGGCTGGTCTCAAACTCCTGATCTCAAGTGATCTGTCCCCCTCAGTCTCCCAAAGTGCTGGGATTACAGGCGTGAGCCACCGTGCCTGGCCAGAAATTGCTAATTTTTATAGAGGCACAGACAAGTCTTGCTTCAATCCACTTGCAAATTGGAGAGAAGCAGATTTGGGAATTGGACAAAACATGCAGGTAAGTATGAAGGTCAAGATAAGAGCACGGGGCAGATGGCTTTTGTTTTTATCCGGACTCTGATTTCTCAATTCTAGAAGGTGGGTACCAAGAGGATCACTCTAATTTTTTTAAGAATGTAAAGAGTATATATATATATATATATATATA
>NW_016809462.1:3595221-3613311 GCF_001698545.2 Rhinopithecus bieti
ATATATATATATATATATGTCACATGGAAGTATTCTGGCACAATATTAGCACTCTATAAACACTATTGTTATTGTTACTTATCTGTGACATTATTTATTCTCATACTAACAACCAGTATCCCTTACATTAGTATCATGCATTATATTTTGTTTGTTGAAGATGCACAGAATAATCAGCGTTTAATGTTGAGATGACGGACTTTTTTTTATTGAATAAGTTCATGCTCTCAAAGAGAAAATCCTGGGAGAAAATAAGTAAAATAAAAATATACAAAAGTACTCTCATATATTTAATTATAGATGATTCTAAGCATATTATATGACAAAATCAATACAAGCAATTAACATAATAGATTTTAAAAGTTTTGTAGACATTTCACCCAAATATTTCTCAAAAATAAGCACTAGTTCTCACTGAATTTCTACGACAGAGAGCGGAACAGCAGTAGATAGTTACCTCGAAATGAACATAGACTTTGCATTCCAGTTTTCCTTCTTCCATCACAGTAGACTAATAAAACTTCATGAGTCTTTGGAGGGTTTTGTTTGTTTGTTTGTTTAGTTAACTGCGATTAGTGACACCAACATACAGTTTCCCTCTGATTATCGGGTAAGAATAAAATAAGTTAAAAGATTGTGGCAGTATAGTTTAAATAAAATTTTAAATGATAAATTAAGGCACTTTGAAGTACAGCTATAAGACAAATTGGTACCAACTACCTAGCATTTTATGTATTCTGTGGGTAGCAACACTTCCCATTTTGTTTTTCTACTAAATACTGTAAAATAAAGTAGTATGTTTTGAAAATGATTTTCTGCAGATACCTTATTATGGACTTTAGTTGCTGAAGATTTCTCTGAAAATTCTCTGGTTTGGTATGAATATGGTATTTCCACATCGGGAATAAGATTCTTCTAAGTGTGTAGCTACTCCATAAAACACTAACGGCAGAAGTTACAGCAACAGCTTTTGAAAACACAGTTTGAACTACTCAACCTGAAAATACATATGTATTTCAAACAAGTCAATTTTGGCAGAAAAAAAAAAAGAGGATCAAGTGCCATGTTTACATGTATTTGAACATTGGTGCCTTTGGGATCAGTCTACTACTACCTTTCATATGATACTGTAATGTTTACTCCCTACAAACAGGAGGGGAAGCTGCCATCATAAATTGTCTAATGCACTCTGCTTTATCCAATCAACTTCATTTTTTTGACACCAGATATGCAACGCCACATTATCCCTTACAAAGTTCAAGCTTGAGGCCAGGCACGGTGGCTTATGCCTGTAGGATTACAATCCTAGCACTTTGGGAGGCCGAGGTGGGTGGATCACCTGAGGTCAGGAGTTCAAGACCAGTCTGGCCAACATGGTGAAACCCCATCTCCACTAAAAATACAAAAATTAGCTAGGTATGGTATCGCACACCTGTAATCCCAACTACTTGGAAGGCTGAGGCAGGAGAACCTCTTGAACCTGGGAGACCGAGGTTCCAGTGAGCTGAGATCAGGCCACTGCACTCCATCCTGGGCGACAGAGCCAGACTCCACCAAAATATACAATACAATACAATACAATACAATACAATACAATACAATACAATACAATACAGTACAATACAATACAGTACAATACAATACAATAAATAGTTCAAGCTTGAAGAAGAGTGATGAAAACAAGTTAAGGGGAAGGGGACATGAGGACGTCTTGGTCAAAGAATACATAATTATAGTTAGATAAGATTAATTTTTAAAAACACAGAATAGACAAATAGCAATAGAAGGTTGATAAGTGATTGCCCTGGTCCAGGTTATAGTGAGGAGATAAATGAGAAATGATTATTAATGGTTGTGGAGTTTCTTTGTCAGGTATTAATGCTCTAAAACTGTACTAATGGTTGTACAACTTTTGATCATGCTAAAATCACTGGATTATATGCTTTAGAGGGGTAAATTTTACGATATGTAAATTACATCTTAATAAAGTTGTTTAAAATATTTTTTCTGTATTTAACTTGCACCTTTTATTTTGTTTTCTAACACAGGAATACAAATTTATGTATACCTAATACAGCTATCTTTTAAAAATATTTATGATTGTTCCTGGATCAACATCTTGGTACTTTAATGAAAAACAAAGGAATTCTGTTACTTTGATATATTTCAGATCTATTAAAACTATTAGATCTATTAATTATTAACATAATAATTAATAAAATGAAATTAGTTGTGAAAACTAATACCTGATGAAGATAGATAAGGAAATTTGTATGTTCATGTATGTAGACAATATATATAGCATAGGCTTATTACCAAAGTTACTATAGACAATACTAATACATACACACACACACACACACACACACACACACACACACACACACATATTTATCCTCATTTACTTTTAAATGAAAACAGCATAACAATTTTAAAGACTAATTTTTAAACTTATTTAACAAGTTTTTTTTGTACATATTTATTCCCTTTATTTCTCTTAAAAATTCTTAGAAGGAAAATGAAAATAATTTTTATTCGCTAAGGTATCCATTTTGTAAAATTAAAAACACTGATGGGTAGTCATTCATTAATGTAGTTTTCCACATTAATGAAAGGTCTAAGGAAACATTGAAAAGGTACCTTGCAATGAAAACAAAATCTCTAATCACGGTTGAATGACAAATTATATTTACATTTTAAATTTTTTTTCCTGTAAAAACTCCCTTTCCCCATGCAATTTTGGAAACATTCTTTTTTATCTTAATTATAGCTTTATGGTTTAATATTTGCCTGTCCACATTAGAATAGGGTGACACTACCACTTGCTCACAAATTATTGATGCAGAGGTGAGAAACAGACATAGCATATACAATTAAATATTTAAGTAATTGAATTAGCATTTTAAGATCACCCTTATTATTTGTGCCCTTTAATACAGTGGAGATTTCAATTCAGGAGTTATTGATGTGAGCCAATGTAGATTTAAAAATGAAATTGGTTTCCAACAGGTGAAACAAAGTATGTGAAATAACAGATGTACACAAATAGAGTTTGAAATATTTTTAAAATATGCTTTTAGTTGAACACTTTTTGGGTTTCCTGAGTTATTCCATAACTTTTATGATACCTTCTTGTTTTTTAATAAAAAGTAGTGAACATAATTTGAAAATTTCAGAGAAAATTACACAATACAGGTCTTAAAGCATGGTCAAATGGATTAATATAATTAGTTAATACAGATGTTTCTCCTAGGATTCTTATAGTTTGAGGTTTTACATTTAAGTCTTAATTCATCTTGCATTTATTTTTGTATAAGATGATAGGTAGGACCGCAGTTTCATTATACTGCATATAGATAGCCAGTTATCACAGCATCATTTATTGTATAGGATTTCTTTCCCCATTGCTTAATTTGATGATCAAATGGCTGTAGACGTGCAGCTTTATTTCTGAATTCTCTTCTCTTTGATTGATCTATACGTATACTTTTGCACCAGAACCATGCTCTTTTGGTTACTGTAGCCTTGTAATATAGTTTGAAGTCAAGAAATGTGATGTATCTGGCTTGCTTCTTGTTAGGATTGCTTTGACTATTTGGGCTCCTTTTGGTTCCATATAAATTTTAGAAAAGTTTTTTTTTTTCTAATTCTGTGAAAAATGACATTGATAATTTAATAGGCATAATGTTGAATCTGTAAATGTATCTAGGCAGTACCATCTCACACTAGTTAGAATGGTTTTGGTTAAAAAGTCAAAAAATAGGCGGGGTTTGGTGGCTCACTCTTGTAATCCCAGCACTTTAGGAGGCTGAGGCGGGCAGATCACGAGGTCAGGAGATCCAGACCATCCTGGCTAACACGGTGAAACTCCATCTCTACTAAAAATACAAAAAAAAATTAGCCAGGCGTGGTGGCCGGTGCCTGTAATCCCAGCTACGCAGGATGCTGAGGCAGGAAAAGAGCATGAACCCGGGAGGTGGAGCTTGCAGTGAGCCGAGATCGCGCCACTGCACTCCAGCCAGGGTAACAGAGCAAGACTACATCTAAAACCAACCAACCAACCAACCAAACAAACGAAGTCAAAAAATAGCAAATGTTGGCAAAGTTGCAGAGAAAAGAGAACACTAATACACTGTTGGTTGGAATGTAAATTAGTTCAACTACTATGAACAGCAGTTCAAAGATTTCTCAAATAACTTAAATCAGAACTACCATGCAACCCAGCAATCCCATTACTGGGTATATACCAAAGGGAAAATAATTATTCTAGCCAAAAGTCACATTCACTTGAATGTTCATCACAACACTATTCACAGTAGAAAAGACACGTAATCAACACAGGTGCCCATCAAGGGTGGATGGAATAAAGAAAATATGGTATCTATATACCATGGAATACTACTCAGTCATTAAAAATAATGAAAATCATGCCCTTTGCAGCAATATGTATGTAGCTGGATGCCATTATTTTAAACAAATTAACATAGAAACAGAAAACCTCAAATACTTAATGTTCTCACTTATGAGTGGAAGCTAAACACTGGGTACACATGGACATAAAGATGGGAACAATAGTCCACTGAGGACTCTTAGAAGGATGAGTAAGAGAGGGAGGCAAGGGTTTAAAAACTACGTATTGGGTACTATGCTCACTACCTGGGTGATGGATTTAGTTGTACTCCAAATTTCAGCATCACACAATATATCTTTCTAAAAACTTGCACATGTATTCTGGTTCTAAAATGAAAGTTGAAAAATAAAATAAAATAAAATATGTCTCTATATGTGTTATAATATCAAATTGTCTAACTTCTATGTAACTAGTGTCCCAGAAGAATATATTTAAAAAAAGAAGAAGACAATTATTGGAAGATATAAGGAATGGGAATATTCCCAGTAGATGAAATATATTAATTATATATACATGAAATTTAGCAAAACTCCAAGCAATTTATAATATACAAATAGATGTACTATTAGTATAATATACAAATAGATGTACTATTCGTGTAATATACAAATAGATGCACTATTTGTATATTATACATTAAGTGATTTAAACCAAAGAAAAAGAGAAAATCTCAAGGGGCAACAAAAGAGTACTCAGTACATGTGCATGTGTCTTTTTGTAGTAGTACAACAAAATAAATGACTAGTGACTTCTGATCAGGAAAAAAAATAAAGATGAGAAGAAAATAGAATTTCAAAATGGCAGAAAGAAAATAAATCAGAATTTTAACCTAAAATTTTATATTCAGAAAAGGTATTGCTTTAAATTTCAGCAGGTTTCAAAAATATTTCCAGTCAAAACCTCAGAGTATTTCATCCAGTAAATTTATGACAAAGAATAGTTAAAAGTTCCTCAAGATAAAGGGAAAACTAACAATCAGATGTACACTATGTAAGTAAAATCTCCATTAAAAGAATATACCTACAAAATGTAAAACAATTTTTTAGTATTCTTTCATATGTAGAGTTGGTAAAATTATTAATGGCTTAATATTATTTTAAACTAAGTAAAATAGAGAGTTTATATTGTAAAAGGAAGTAAAATATAAAACAACAAATACACAAAACTTGGAAGAAAATAAACCTATTTTACTCATATAAAGTTCCTAAAATGATCATGAAATAGAATAATATTTACATATTAAAATGCATAGCATAACGAAAAGAAACATAAATAGTTAAGTCAATATATGGTATATTCACAACAAAGAAAACAGTGAAGACAAATAAAGAAAAACATTTTTAATAATCAGATAAATGAAATCCAAATGGCAAGATGAAAGACTTAAATCAGACATATCAATTCTTAATTGTATGTGTTGGAATTAAACTTTTCAATTGAAAGGCAAAGATGCCAGACATAATGAACAAGTAAGGCCATATTATATATTGCTTAGAAGAAACACAATTTAAATACATAGATATACTCAAGCTGAAACTAATATATTGGGTAATGACACACTATGTGAACACTAAGCTAAAGTGGCCCAGAGTGGCTATATTAATACCTATGTGGTATAACTTCCACAGGAAAGGAGCTTCCTTAACCTAACAGAGGGCACCTTAGGGCATCTAAGACTGTACTTATGATTTAAAAGTGAATGCTTTCACTTTGAGCTCAGCGGCAAGACAAACCTATCTGCCTTCACCTTTTCCATTAAATGTTGTGTGAGAAAATACGTGAAATATATATTATATCTGATTCTTTTTAACAGATGTAGTGTTCTTTAAGTCTGTAAAGTAATATTTATTTCACATGGATAAGTTAATAATATCAAGTTGCTTCTTTTTTTTCCCAATTGCTTTAGTTTCTGTTTTTGTAGTAGTTCCCTTCCTGGTGCTCTTGAGCTCGTGTACAAGACAAGGGTACTAAAACAACAAGTTCAAGTAAATGCATGTGGGGATACTTGCTCATTGCGTTCTTTACTGTAGGATGATGATGATCTTTCTGCCACCTATCATTGTGAAAATTACTGCTGATGATATATATATATTTTTAAATTTGATCTTGGGTTTGTCATACATTTTAGAGAAGATAATGCCCATTTCTCATCACTCATTTAAATAAAATATTAACAATTAGACCATCAAATAGTAGAAATATTTGGCTAGCCCTTAATCTCCCTGTGAACAGGATGTTCTCCCAACATTCAGGTTTTCATCTTAGGCCAGATAATTTTTGCTTGATGCTCTCTAGAGTATAATCCTGTCTTCTCTAAAGGCAGTGTTTGGTTGCATGAGTGAGTTCTTTAGTGTTGATTTGTGAGATTTTGGTGCATTGATCACCCGAGAAGCATACACTGTCCCAATTTGTAGTCTTTTATCCCTCACCCTCCTCCCACCCTTTCTTCCAAGTCCTCAAAATCCATCATATGATTCTTATGCCTTCTCATCCCCTTAGTTTAGCTCCCACCTATAGTAACAACATACAATGTTTAGTTTTCCATTCCTGAATTACTTCACTTAAAATAATGGTCTTCAGTTTCATCCAGGTTGCTGCAAACACCATTATTTCATTCCTTTTCATGACTGAATAGTATTCCTATCTTCTTTTAAGCAGAGAAACTGCAATCTCCTGCATACATGGAGTAAAGAGAAAAAGTTAGGTAGAATTTATTCTAAATTAGGCCTTTAAGTAGCCCTCCTGGTTTTAAGGTTACCTTCCTTCATCTTTCAAAGTTTACTGTCACCAATTACTATAGTTTCTGGAAAACGTATAGGGGTATATTAACTACCATCTTGGCTTTTCCACTGACAAACTAAGATACTATCTTCTCAAGTTCATTGCATTTCATGAAAAGACACTCTGTTATCTCTTCAATCCTTTTAACGAGACTTAGGCTATGCGCAAGTGTGCTTGTGTGTGTTATTTTATTTTTTTCTTTTTGTCATTCTAAAATATTATTGGCATAACATTGGCGTTGACTTTGACTTTAAGGCCAATAGCTTGAGGTCTCCTGGTACATTTGACTGTTGACACTCACTTACTATGAATGTTGTAATTTTTTTATTTTGAGCTTATGATCTCATCTTAATATGGCATCTTTTGATTTTCCCCTTTGTAAATCCTACATGAACTAACACGTTCCTCCAGATAATTTTTTCATTTGATTCGTAGACACCCCAAGGGTTTTCACCACACCAGGATCATTTTTTAATTGCCAGCTTCTCAGCTTGTGGTATCCCCACATTGTGAGGACAGTGTAAGTCTGTGTTCAAACACGTCAAAGTTGCAGGGCTATTCTTTTGCTTTCTGTTGAGAATTTCTTCCCACACACATGGCCAGGTAAATTTCATTTTATCTGGTGAGAGATTCAATGAAATCTTTTATCACTAATACTAGAGGTCTTTGCTGGTACCAATTCTTTAGGATTTTTGCAGGCATGAAAGCTCACGACTCTAACCATTACCATTTCAATAACTTCACATGGCTACTGCTTTATTGACTCATTTACCTCTCTGTCTAGGTCTCAGAATATTCTTCACTTCTGGCATCTACAATGACCCAACATTTTTTGTAAAGTACAGTGCAATTTGTTTAAGTTAAAAATTTATCCACAACATTTAGATTTTCTTTTTCAGAAAAAAATAAATAACTGTAATTATATTACTCTAGTTCACTACACATTATAAGCAGTATTATAAAGAGATAACTGTGTATTTGTGTTTCTCAATAGTGATACATGTTCGTCAAGAAAAATGAGCTTCAAAGGCCGACCACAGTGTATGTTTTGTATGTGTGTGTGCATGTGTGTGTCTTTCCTTTTCAATATCCTTTTGAAAATCTCAGTTTTCAGTGCTTATCATATTTGTTCATGTGCTAGGCAGTCCTTGAGACCCACACTTGCACTGGTTGTTAGTTTGCTGCACTAGGTAGATTTTCTCAATCATTAAAATAAACTTCATGATTTTGCTCTATCTTCTCATCTGTCTTCCAACTGGATATCTTCTCAAGTGTCTTACATTATATCTTTTTGTTTGACATGGTAGTCCCAGTATGTCACCAAGCAAATTATTTGCAATAAACCAAAAAACCAGATGGTGGCTTTTCCTACCTTCTTGCATCTCTTTAGAAATACATTGTTAGTGGTATGGTTGATTTGTGGGGCAGCCTTTCCAGTTGATGGTGCGGCTGGTTCAGAGTGACACTTTGAAGCTACTCAAGAATCTGAATGTGACATCCATGGCAGGTCAATGTTTCACAGAAGGAGAGATTTTGTGTTCAGCTTTGCTGTATTGACTTCTTGTTCAATTTGTCCTTTCTTGCCATAAGCCATGATTCAGAAATAGATGCTGGCTTTTTCTATTATAAAAGTATCTACCACTTGCCAGATAATGTACCTCATGACAGGGTTGCATTAGAATACATTTGTGTGTTTGAAGACATTGCCTGATTCTTAACAGAAAACACTAGAGTGTCCACATTTTTCTTGCAGGTAATATATATTGTAAAATATGTCAATTCAACTATATTCAAGTACATATGCACACAAGTATGCATAATTGTACAAATACATACATATACAAATTTTATGCATACATAAATGTGTGTGTGTGTGTTGAGTATCTGTAACCCAAAATTCTAAAATTCAAAATGCTCCAAAATCCAAAACTTTTTCGGAGCTGATAGAATGCTCATTGGAGCATTTTGGATTTCACATTTTTGAATTATGGATATTGAATATTGTAAGTGTTTAATATCCAGTGAAAAAGAATATCCAAAATTTAAAACACTCTGGTCTCAAGTATTTAGGATAAGAGATATTCAAACTATATATAAACTATATATAAACTGTATATTTGTGTGCATGTGTATGTACATCTACATTTACTATTTTGGTGAACTCACGTAATTTTATGGTATTAAATATCATCTTTATGTGGACATTTTAAAATTTATATTGCAAGCAGTATTTTACCTTCTAAACATGAGTCACACATTTCTAACTTACCATTTAATAGCTATTTTCAGCTCTTCAATCACTATTTGGTAAAAATCTCAAATTTTCCACCTTCAAAAATCACTGATTTTCTTTCTTCTCATTTTCCCATCTCCCAGTCTTCCCCCATTTCAATTGATCCTAGCTTCTATTGATCGGTTGAAAAACCTTGCAGTTATCTTTAACTCTTGCCTTTCTCTCATATTCCATAGCCAACCTGTCATGATCTTTTATTTGTATTTCTTCAAAATACGTGTAAAATCTAAAATTTCCCAACACTTCCACTACTAGAACAAGACACTCATTCTGTCTCAGCTGAATTATCGTAATAGCTCCCTTTAGTGCTCTTCTTGTTTTTGCTTTTTCATGCTTTCCTCATTCTAGTCATAGTAAACTTTTAACATAAGTCAAATGATATCACTACTCTGCTCAAAATCCACAGCTTCCCATTTCACTCTGCAAAATAATACTTACAAAAATTTCTACGGTGTCGGCAATATTATTATCACAGTTTTACAAACAGAGTATCTAAAGGACAAAGAAAATCAGTTTGTGGATCCAGATTAACTGGCTAAGCATGGCAGCATGGCAGCGTAGGATTTGAATCCAAGCAGTCTTTTACCAGTGTCTGTGCTTTAACTGTAACAATACCATGTATCCTGGCAGTAAAAGACCAGAGGCTCTGCCTGACTTGCACCCACTCTCTCCTCTGGCTCCCTGTGATCTATCTTACTTTACTTCCTTTTAGTCTATTGCTTGTTCTGTTAAATTGAACTTGTTGATATTTCCCAGATAGTTCAGGCACAATTCTGCATCGAGTTCTCTGTACTGGGTTTTCTCTTCTGCTATAATGTTCTTCTACCAGAAATCCATTTGGTTTACATTCTGAACACATACCACTACTAAAATAATATTTAAGAGCAGTACCTTCTCATCAAGACCTAGCCTCACTTCCTTGTTGAAAATTTTAACATCCCCTTCCATAGCCTCAGACTACTCTAACCTGCCTTACACAGTTCAGTGATTGTCCACAAACCCATCATCTTCTAATAGAATATTAATTTTACTTCGAAATTAATTACACTTAGTTAATTTTGGTGTCAAACAGAACAAAAAATAAAGAAGAAAAATACAATTAGTATTAGACCAAAACTCAAACACCGCATGTTCTCACTCATAAGTGGGAGTTGAACAATGAGAACACATGGACACAGGGAGGGGAATGTCACACACTGGGGGCCTGTCGGTGGGTGGGGGCTAGGAGAAGGATAGCTTTAGGAGAAATACCTAATGTAGATGACGGGTCGATGGGTGCAGCAAATGACCATGGCACGTGTATACCTATGTAACAAACCTGCACGTTCTGCACATGTATCTCAGAACTTAAAGTATAATTAAAAAAAGAAAAAAAGAAATAGAATAATAAAAGTTAAATTGCATATATTCTAATCACTCTTTAAATATATATACAGGCTTTTCCTCTGACTTTACTGTAAAATAGTTAATAACATTTTCAAATTGTGGTAAGTGAAAATGAATTTAAATTTGTAGAGAAAAGTTAATAATTGAGGTCAGAATTTCTAATATTTTAAGGCTGACTTTAGGGACAAAATAAACTAAATCTAATGAAGCATGCTAAAATTGGTGCTTTATCATTTCCAGCATCACTGTGCTTTCTCCTTCAAGCAATTTTCACCATATATGACTCTCTTTATAAATAGATATAAAGGTATTTTGGAAAAAAGCTAATAGCAAATATTTATTAAGCACTTGCTAAATCTAAATCTAAATATGTTAATACAGGATTTCATTTAATGAATACAAATATTCATGAGGTTCTATTATATCCTATATTTTACAAATAAGAAATTTAGTTTACAGAGTTTAAATAGCTCAATTGAGTTTACCCAATTAGTGACTCATCCAGAATATAAATTCAGTGTTTCCTCCCAATGGAGAAAGTTTCATCGCCCACTGAAACCCAAAATTTTCTTTCCTAATTCTTAGTATTCAGAAATGTAAAACTATTTATACATATAAATTAGTTTTAGAATATTTATTGCTATGGCTAGTATCATTTCACAATACCCATTTTTATTAATAAATTACATGTCCTCTTAAACTATGACCATAACTCTAGTCTTCTTATTACGTTTTCTATCAGTTTAACTTCTCCCCAGGAAATCAAGTATGTTTCCAGGTACGCATATTATTTCTAAAAGGAACATATAAGGTGGGACAGGTTACTTTTACAGGCATACCCATAATTATAGAAACATAATTCCTGCTTTTTCTTACACATTTTCTATCCCTTCGATTCTTATAAGATTGAGTGTTGCCCATGTATATATTTCATGGTCTCTGATTTTCAAGGATGTCCTTTTCAAAATATCTGTATCTTCCTAAAGTACACTCACCCGTGGTGAATTAAAGTTTGTAACACAGAACAACTTTTAACTTCCACAGCATTTCTCGAAAGCTACTATAAATCAATTGATAATGAACATATTTATGGAGAAGACTAATATCCTACAAATAAATTACCAGCATAAAAGAAATTTTCTATTCTTTACATACATACTTTATTAATACGAAGACATTTTACATCTGAATTTACTGTACAATGTCTGTATAAATTTAAGGCTTAAAAAATTCCAGAAAAAATACAAACGAGATTGAAGATTAACATGCTTCAACTATTTTTTTCTACTTCTTTGCCTGATTAGAACATTATTTGATTTACAACCTGGATATATCATCAAAACATGTCACTTCACTTCAGGAAGAAAATGTTTATATGGTTTATGTTATGTTAAAATGTATCTTCGCAAATGTAAATTATTAGAGCATTAAAATGATTCTTTGAAATATTTATGCAAATGCATATGAAAATAAACTGTAATATCATTTAAAGCCTATTATTGGGAAAATGAATTGGATTAAAGGTTGATGGGTGATTTTTATAGGAAATGATATTCAGAACCAAGTCGATATAAGACAAGGTGTAGTGACAACTACTACTAAAAGTACAAATAATTGTTGGTTTTTAATTGTGAAAAATGAAGAACAACAGTTAATAACAAATACTGAATTAGCAGTATAACTGGTTAAATTCAACTGACTTACTATTTGCTCATCTGTAATATGGAAATAATAATACCTGCCTGGCCTTCCTCACTGAGATTTTTGTAACAGTAAAAGGGTTGACAAATATGAAAAAATAATACAAACTACAGTTACTGAAATATCAAAATCCTTGATCTGTTTACACTGGCCTTTCTGTTGTGGCTTACTCCTGTATTACCAACCTCACTATTAAACACATTTATTAAACATAGGCTGCTATTGAAAATGAATTTTTTGGCCAGGTGTAGCTCATGCCCATAATCCCAGCACATTTGGAGGCCGAGGCGGGTGGATCACCTGGGGTCAGGAGTTCAAGACCAGCCTGGCCAACATGGCAAAACCCCGTCTCTACTAAAAACACAAAAATTATCCAGGAGTGGTGGCACATGCCTGTAATGCCAGCTATTCAGCAGGCTGAGGCAGGAGAATTGCTTGAACCCGGGAGGCCAAGTTTGCAGTGAGCTGAGATCAAGCTACTACACTCCAGCCTAAGCAACAGAGCCAGACTCAGTCTAAAAAAGTAAAATAAAATAGAAGTACAAGCTTGAAGAAGAGTTATGAAAACAAGTTAAGGGGAAAGGGACATGAAGACACAACCCAAAAATCCCAGGAGAATTGCCTGAACCTGGGAAGCAGAGATTGCAATGAGCCGAGATTGTGCCATTGCACTCTAGTCTGGGTGACAAGAGCAAAAATCCTTCTAAAAAAAAAAAAAGAATTTATTATATTCTGTTGCTAAAACAAATTGTAACCTTGTATACCTTCTTGTCTATGTGCCAGTTTCCCTTCTGGAAGGTGCTTCTTTGTTGGTGATGGTCTCTGTTCTATTCACTACAGAAGGAGGCTATTCTGCACCAATCAGTGTATAAGCAGGAGAATTGAAAACCCTCTGGACATTTTAAGCATAGAAGGATTTGGTCAACAACCTATTTGGAAGCCCTGAAGTTGCAAAAGAGAGAAAAGATATTTCACAGATATGTAGAAGCTGTGATCACCCTAGCCCACAAGCCTTCACTTGCAGCTTTGTGTGGATGGAGCCTTTCCTGTTGCCACCTATGATAAGGATATTGGAGCCCACAGATTCCTGGAGGTGCCAAAATCTGCTGTTGATGTTTCTATCACAGTCAGAGCAAGAAGCGACCTGTTTTCTTTTATCTTCCCTTCTAAATTTCCATAAGGTGACTCCTAGTCACAGCAACTAAGTAGAAATCAGCTGTCAAGGATGTCTCCAAAATACAACTTCTAGGTTCTTAGCTCTGTGTAAAACTGTTAAGAACTAGAGAGGGTTGGAATGTAACTTGGAAAAAAACATATAGTATCTGATAGAGTGTTTGCACTGGTTTTCTAGGTCTGCCATAATGAAGGACTATAAATTCTGAGGCTTAAACAACTAAAATATATTTTTGCACAATTCTGGAGACTAGTAGTTCAAAATTAAGGTATTGGCAGAATTGGTTTCCTCTGAGGACTATGAGAGAAAGGCTTGGTCTAGGCCTCTCTCCTTGGCTTGTAGATGACTGACTTCCCCCTATGTCTCTTCACTAACTGTTCTGTCAATATATGTCTGTCCAAGTTTTTCCTTCTTATATGAACACAAGTCATATTGGATTAGGGGCCACCCTAATAACCTCATTTAACTTGATTATGTCTGTAAAGTTTCTATCTGAAAATGAGGCCATCTTCTGAGATATGGGGGTTAGGATTTTGCATATGAATTTGAGAGGAACACAATTCAATCCATATCAGTGTCCTGATTTACCAAGTGGATACACGAATCAAAGCCCATTTGAGAGTTTATCCAACTTCCCTAATCACATGTTTTCTTCTCTGCTACTCTAGAAGAAATCTTGTTTTCCTACTTTTTTTTAACTTTGTCTTGTTGAACACTGTGGGCCACATTAGAAAAATTTAATATATGTCAGTTGATCTGTCATTACAGATGACTGAATTGAACATGTAATGTTACCTTGATGACTTCCAAAACTTACATTTCAAAAACCTTCAACATTGCTTTCCTATATCATTTTATTAATTTGCTTAACATACATCTATTGATATCCTGTGCATCAGACATGATCTTAAAAAGGCACTGAGATTATACATGGAATATACAAATTCAATTAAATGTTATTACTTCAAAAAGTTTATAGTCAACAGATAAAGAGATCTAAATTTAAAATCTTAGCACAGCTTAATAATTACACTCTAGATGAATGTAATGCTCTGTGGATAGAGCAAAACTAACCAGGGGCTCATCTTTCTACAGTACTCATTTCCACTCACACATATGAATCATACTTTTTATCCCACCACAAATGCATCCACACTACTCTCTTCCTATGGACGATGTATCCGTCAATCCTTAAGTTATTTTTTTCTTCATCTCTAAAAGCTAAGGCATACTAAATTCCCCACCAGAGAGTCTGGAGGTTTCTTTCTATGTTACTCTCCTCTCTTTCCCTCTCCTCTCTTTTGTTCTGCTTCATCCTCTCTCTTCTTTACTCACTTTCTATCCCACTTCATTTTATATATTAATAGCAATTCAGTCAGTTTTTCTGTAATGCAAAATCCATGTGTATAGAAATCAATGTGCTATCAAAAATCATGTCATAAAACCATGAGGTTTTGGGAAAATGGGATTTAAGGGCACAATACTCAACAACTTTGTCAGTGATACATTTAAAAAAGCAAATTATTGTAACATAATAAAAATAGCAGAATAGTTCCACACATATTAAACAGTTAAGAAGTACATTAAAAAAAAACACACAATAAATATAACTATAGACCTAAAAATATACTTGAAATTTGCTTGTGGATGTGAAAAGTGGAAGAATTGAAATGGGTGAGTCATTTTGGGGTGGTGGAAGGATGTTTTTCTGAAATTGGATAGACAGTTCTAATAGCTGAAGTGGGTGGCTCATAACACACACTGCTTTAGTAAATAGTATATGTTTGATGTATACGTGTGCTTGTATATTCCTATAACTCACCTAGATGAAGTTTTCTGTTTTCACCTAGGGTATCTCTTGAATTTGCAGATAAGTAAACATGATTTCACTCTATGCTCCAGTTGTTCCCTAGTACATCCATTACATTTGAATAAAATCTCATTCTCAAAAATAGTGTGTGATAGCAGAACTTACTGTCTTCTTTCTTTAACTTGTGTAATAAATGGAATGTTGACACAAACATAATTCAGATGATAATATTAAACTTGAACACTTACTGATATAGTTCGGCTGTGTCTCCACCCAATCTCATCTTAAATTGCAACTCCCACAATTCCCACATGTCATGGGAGGAACCCGTGAGAGGTGATTGAATGATGGGGATGGGTGTTTTTTCTGCTGTTCACATGAAAGTGAGTAAGTCTCATGAGACCTGATGATTTCGAAAATGGGAATTTCCCTGAACAAGCTCTCTTCTCTTTGTCTGCCCCATCCATGTAGGACGTGACTTGCTACTCCTTGCCTTCCATCATGATTTTGAGAACTTCCCAGCCATGTGGAATTGTAGTCCATTAAACCCCATTTCCTGTGTAAATTACCCAGTCTTGGGTATGTCTTTATCAGCAGCACACTTCCTAACATAAAGGCTAACCCGCATGAGAGAGAAGACCAAATGGGTAACTTGGATGACAACATGGGAGATGGGAGATTTGATTTTGATAACATGAAAAAGAGAGTATCCCTTCAGTGTTTTGGCAGAGCTTTCATAAATCTTGGCCAAGTGTATTTTCTGAATGAATCCTGGATTAAAAAAAAAAATCATGTATTTTTTCACTTAGTTTTATTTTTTGAAATATTTTAATTTGAAAGTGTTGCAAGGATAATACTGAGTGTTAACTTACACTTTTCCTAAGAAATTAACATTGAGAAAATCTATGAAAAAAAGTAGAAACTTCGTTTAGGATTTCTCCAGTTTCTTCACCAATGATCTTTTTCTGTTCTAGGATCGAATCCATGACGTACTCTATTTTTTGACAATTTCTGCATCAGTTCTTGTCTTTCATAACTGTGCATTTTGAGGAGTACTGCTGAGGAAATGTGTAGACTGTTCTTCAGTGTGGATTTTTCCAGTGTTTTCGCTTGAACAGACTGAGGGTATGGATTCTTAGGAAGAAATATCAAGGTAAAGTATTATTCTGATTGAATTATTATTATCAGATATGTGGTACTGACACAACTTATTGCTAGTGACATTAACTCTGATTACCTGTTTAAGGCAATATCTGTCTGTTTTCTTCACTGTAATGTTGCTATGTTTCTCTTCCCATACTCTGTTACTTGGAAGCTAGTCACTAAGACCAATCTATACTGAAGGAGGGGGAATTAAGCCATAACTCTTCATTGAGGGAGTATCACATAATTTGAAGACATACATTAAACCAACACAGTAATATCATTAACTGTAGTAATTTATCAGAGAAGCTGCAGCAATTACTACTGTGTTGTTTTGATAATTTGCTATTTTCTAAATTTCTTTAACATTTGCTACTTAAAATTATTTTAAGAAATATACATTCTCATCTACTTAACGATGTAGTTTTTATTAATGTAAACTCATAAACATTCCTTTTATTCTTTGAGTTATAATCAAATAAATACTTCTAAGTTACTTATTCTATTGCTTAAATTATTTTTCCAGATTTGTGGCCTTTCCAAACTCAAGATGGGACTTAAATTGCAATGAATTGGAAAATATCTTTCATTTTCTCATTATTATCTAGGATTCCTATGTTATCTGAAAAAAGAAAAAAAAGTATTTCTAATATTTAGAAAACTCTTTTTGTATATATTTCTTCAAAACTAGATTACCTACATTAAAAACTTAGTAGGGTATCATTCATGACCTATATAAATATTCCTCAGGTGACACTGAAATAACAGAAGTAGACACCATGCATATTATTCCATAAGTCATGAAAAATTTAAAATGTGGGAATACTACAATATACAGAGAGACATAAAATAGTCAAGTGAAAAAAGAACCTTGAAAACATAATCATTTATACAAATATTTACAACAAGATTGTGCATTTGTGTGTGTGTCTATGTTGTGCTTTATCTTTTTTATGGATTTGTCCACTGTATTTAATTTTATTTAATTGACTGGTTTAAACTTACTGATAATGATTATAAGAGGGTCATTTTTAATGTTTTTAATGTCAGTAAAATGAGGAGGAATAAACTTTTTACTCATGAAATTGAGATTTTGTGATTTACTTTTTTCAGTTCCTCCCATTTTTTGATTCCAGCTCCAATTTTATTGATAGTTTCATAAAGTTAATTTCTGCTGTTTATTGTTTTACTGTACGATTTGCTGTTTTCAAATTTTTAAAATTGTCTTCTTACAATTATTGTTTCCATTTTCCTATGTCCCCAGGATTTAAATTGCTGATTATTTGCCTAAATTTATGACACAGTCATTAGCATAATTTATTTCAAAGTATACCTCTTCTATATTGTACATGTTAAATAATAAACTTGTGGAATAATTATAACAATGTATG
>NW_016809462.1:3613479-3626708 GCF_001698545.2 Rhinopithecus bieti
AAATATATATCTAAATAAATGAATATATATAATATCTGCTATAATAAATATATACATATATTAATGAATATATAATTATACAAAAGTTATGAGTGGTCTTGATATTATTGAACAATATAATGGCTATGATCCATAGGCTGGAAATAGCAGTGGAACTGAAACTGGGCTCTTGGTAATAAATAAATATTCTGAGATTTCCTCAACCTTTAAACTCAACAATCCTTCAGTAAATTAAATCTTCAGTCACTGCTTTGAATGTATTTGCTGTTTTAATCTGGTAACCTTATATTTCAAGCTGAGTACAATAAGATATACTGCTTAAATATAAGTCCACTGAATGTATATGACATATTTGATGCCCTCTGAAGATTCCAACAAGCTGGGTTATAAATTGGTAGCAGAACATTTCTCGCTAATTGGAATAAATTGAGTGAAGCTTTTTTGTTTATCAAACTTGAATTGTTGTTTTCCTTCATTAGTCAACTAGTATAAAATAATTCCTATTGTGGCAAATGTTTACCAGAAGTTACAGTAGGAAAGTAAAGAGTCTGCTTATGCAGCATACATACATCTTCAGATGCCTGGGCTGAGCCATTTTTGCACATCTTTAATTTGCGTTAAAACTAAAAGTACTTAATTTAATTACTGGGTGGCTCAAGGTAAGTTTGAAATTGATACACTGAATTTCATGTTTACTTAGGGTTCACATTGCTTACCCATAGAAAACCAGGTACTAAAACCCAAGAAAAGACAATGTATTGACCTAAAATGAGTCTTTATTTACAATTTTATGGCTTGTCATGGCTCAATACCATGTGTAATTTTTCATAAACAAATGGATATTGTGTATCCATAACCATTAGGTCCGTATGGTCAAATGCTTTCACCACTGTGGGAGAAGTCAGAATTTATTCTCATCCTCTGAATGCATTCAGAGCTGGACCTGTCTTTCCCATACTCAATAAATGGGTAAAAGTAGTAAATCTAAATAGGATATATTTTTCTTCAAAATGTAATTGTCCCACTAAAGCTTAGTGTTATCAGTGCCAGAACAGATAAAGTATACCATTCTGTCCTTCAATTAAAAAGTAATATTTCAACTCATCTTGACCACTGGATGCCCAAGAGACTTTAAAGATCTAGTGGGCTATTTATTCAGAGAAGCATCTCTGTCTTTTGTGACACTTGTTTTCGCCATAGCCTTACAAACACAGAACAGCTGGAGAGTTGCTCTCCAGGTTGTCCAGTGATGATGTCATCAAAATTTTGAAGAGATGAATATTATCTGAGATGGTGAAAGGTTTTCTTTCTTTTCTTTTTTTTTTTTTTCCTGGAAACTAAGTTTTGGAACAGAAATGAAGTGGTGATGCATTCTCTAATAGTAGAGTAAACTGAAGCTCTTCTTATTCGGCCATCTTGGAACCAAAAAATAAAAATAAAATAAAGAGTAGAGTAAAATATGTACTTACACTACTGCCTTACAAAACGTTTCCTTCTCTCATTAGTAATTTTATGACGAGAGGAAAAATCTGATCTCATCAATGGATATGCAAGATACAAGCATCCTTATTAATTTTCTCCGTTAGGGAGACCACATCTGGACAGCAGCTGTAACAAGATTCACCACCCAATTAAACTGATGATTATTTACTGTCATTCTCCAAGTCCCATCTGTCTATTGAGCCAATTGAAGTAGATAATTAAATGAGGATGTGTTAGCAACCATTGCTTTTATGTCTTTCAAGGTTTTAATAGGGACAAATTTCTGCAGTTCTACCAAGAATAATATATTTGAGGGGTGTGAGTTGTGTGTGTGATGGTGATGGTGGTGTTTGGTTTGATTTGTTTTCATCTTTGTTATAGTGAACAGACTGTTGGGGTTTCCCCTTGATTATTCTTCCAAAATATAAATACATTCCAAAACGAAATATATATATATATAATATGTGTTTAAATTTTATAAAATCCTAAGAAATTAAAATGAGGGTATATGTAGTTTACTTTGAAGAATAGATCAAAATTGTAATTATTTCTTAACAACTTCCATAATTTTCATACTTACTTGTAGGTTAAAAAAAAAATGTCTTTTGTTCATGAGAATTTATAATAGCTTAGATTCAAGTCTACTATTTCCTGCAAGTATTAGTGGGGTTTTTTTTTTGTTTTTTGTTTTTTTTTTCCATATCCAGTGATGTTGATAATGCCAAGATTCCATTGGTGATGACTAAGAAAAATACTATCAGTATATATTTGTAGTATAATATGATTGTGTGTTTTCTCTTCAGGAATGTCAAAACTATAATTTTCTCAATTGACTTTAGGTGCTTTGATTTACATAGGCCTTGGAGTTGGCTTAGGAGTCACAGAAGTATTGTGGTGGCTCAAGATACGTTTTGTAAACCTGAAGATTTGAGATCACATAAGCCAACTCGAAACTTAATTGGCATTCATAACTTTTGGTTCCAGAGACTTCATGATCAACTAAGAGTGACCGAACCTTTCCCATGTAGACTATTTTGACCATGCTGACTCTGACTCTGCTGACTCTTTGGTTACTGTATTCACTTTACCTCTAGAAATTAATTCTTACTAATGGATATCTGCCACTGTAAGATCCTTCTATCCTCTGAAATAAGGAGAACATTTTAGCTTCAGTAGTTTAAACTAGTGTCATAAACTATAGCATTCAAAATGAGATAGGATATGCTAAAGTAATACACAAACCAAAATCCCAGTGACTAACCCAAAAGTTTTTCTTACTCATTTTACATATCCAGTATAAGTCAGTAATAGAACCAGAGACGCCCAGAGAGCAAGGATGAATTTATCTGTCTGCACACATAGTTCATAATGCCTGAGTGAGTTGTGCTTTGGTCTTTAAACTTCCACTCATATTTAATTGAATAAGGATTTTGCTCAAACACCATTTGATGATGAGTTTCATGACCATGATCAACTTTAAAAGAACTTGGAAGTATAATCCTCTAGAGTTTCTGGAAATAGCAGAACTATAATATTTGAGAAAAATACTTTTTAATGTATAAAAAATTGGCAGGGTAGGCTAGCAAGCAAGAGATACAGAGAAAAGTTGATGTTGCAGTCTCAAGACTAAAGGCAATCTGCAGGCGGAATTATTTCCTTCAGGGATCTCACTCTTTTAATATAATCAGCTGACTGGATGAGCCCTACCATATTTTGGAAAATAATCTGCTTTACTAGAAAATTACTGATTTTCATGTTAATCTCATCTAAAAAAATACTTTCAGAGAAATGTTTAGACTGGTATTTGAATATATATCTCGGATGGCCTAGCCAAGTTGACACATTAAATTAAGCTTTGTAATACCATTTTAAATTTTTTTAATATAATTTCAACATTTATTTCAGATTCAGGGGTTATGTGTAAATGCTGGTCACATGAGTATATCACATGATGCTGAGGTTTGGGATACAAATGATCCTGTCACCCAGATAGTGAACATGGTACACAGCAGTTTATTTTTAAACCATTGCCTTCCTATTTGCCGACCCTTTCTGTTAGTCCCAAATGTCTGTTGTTTTGCTATCCTTATTTCCACTCGTACCCGGTGTTCATTCCCCACTTACAAGTGAGAACATTTGGTATTCGGCATTCTGTTCCTGTGTTAATTTGCTTAGGATCCTGGTCTCCAGCTGCATCCCTATTGCTGCACGGGACATTATTTTGTTATTTTTAATGGCTACATAGTATTTCACAGCATATAGGTACCACATATTTTATTCAGTCCACCACTGATGGGCATGTAAATTGATTCCATGTCCCTTCTATTGTGAATAGTGTGGAATGAGCGTAAGAATGATGAGTGTATGTGATATTTTGGTTGAAAAATAATTATTTTGGTGGGCATATACCTAGTAATGTGATTGTCAGGTCAAATGGTAGTTCTGTTTTAAGTTATCTAAGGAATCTCCAAACTGCTTTCCACAGTGTCTGAACTAATTTACATTCTCATCAACAGTGTGTTTAGTATTTCCTTTTCTCTGCAGCCTTGACATCATCTACTGTTTTTTAAAAATTTTAAATGATAGCCATTCCGACTGGAGAGACGTAATATTTGCATTTATCTGATGGCTAGCAATAAAGAGCATTATTTCATGTATGTTGGCTGCTTGTATGTCTTCTTTTGAGAATTGTATGTTCATGTCTTCTGTCCATCTTTTAATGCGGTTATTTGTTTTTTGCTTGTGGAATTGTTGAAATTCTTTATACATTCTGGATATTATACCTTTGTCAGATGTATAGTTTGAAAATATTTCCTTTTATTCTGTAGATTGTTTATTCTGTTGATGGTTTATTTTGCTGTGCAGTAGCTCTTTGGTTTAATTAGGTCACAATTGTGTTTTTTTTTCCAATTGCTTTTGAAGACATTGTCATATTTTTTTCCCCAAGGCTACTGTCCAGAAAGGTGTTTCCTGGGTTTTCTTCTAGGATTCTCATAGTTTGAGGTCTTACAAATTAAATTTTTAATCCATCTTGAGTTATTCACATATGATAAACAATAGGAGTCCAGTTCCATTCTTCTGCATATGACTAGCCAACTATCCCATCACCATTTATTGATTAGGGGGCTCTTTCCTCATTGCTTAATTTTGTTGTCTTGGTTGAAAATTAGATGGCTGTTGGTGTGCAGCTTTCGACAATAATATGCTGTCATGCTCTATATCTTTTATGGCTACTTCAACTTACAACATATTGTAAATACATATATAATATTTACTTTAAGGGAAGTCAACAGTTTAGACAAATAGCATTGTAAAGGACTACAGAAGGGTAGAAAGTTTTCATATTTGTTTTATTCCATTATATGTTGTCAGTTTTTACCTCCTTTTGGTTCAGAATTCTTTAAAAGTATCTAATTAGCATAGGTATTTTCATTAGAAGTGAAAAAAATGCCAACAGAATTAGGAGATGTAATTAATCTAACTTCAGAGCAACAGGGAACATAATGTAATTTGAATTCACCTTAATATATGCTACTCTTTTCTCCAATTTCTTACTCCTGGAAAACAATTCTGGTGTATGTGTCGGTGTTTGTGTGAGTGTGTGTGTGTTTAACATACCCTTTTGTTAATCATGTAATTAATTGTCTTTTAGGTTACATTTTATTAGCACATGCTGAAAGCACAACATCAATGCCAAAAAGAGTTATATTTTCTTCTTTGTAATTTTGTTAAATACTGCAATATTAATGCTAGATTTTAACATGATTTGTGACTTATCACTTACCATAAATTACGACGTGTTAAGCAATAAAAAATAAGCACACAGTGTTTTCCTTTACAAACTACTAGCTTTTCTGAATAGATAAAATATTTAAGCAATATATGACTAAAATTTAAAATACAATGAACTATTTTACTACTGTTACATATTTTTGAGGCTACGCCTATTCTCAATCAATACATTTCTTCTTAATGTTATACCTTCAACTTACTGAATTCAAAAAAGGAAGAGTTTACATATTTAAGAGAAGAGAGAAACTGAAAATTATGAATAATTAAGTAAAACTACAGTAAAGTCTTATGATTATGTAGGTGTGCTATTTGAGCTTTTAGGATTAGCTTTATTTTCATAAGAAATATAAACTTTTCAGAATTATTGAATATTATTTTATTTATCTGTTTAAACCAATTTAAAAACAATATTTTGCTCAATGTAGTATTATGATTAAATAATTCTTATGTAGACTTTCCTTCTGGGGAAATGGTGCTCTGGAAGAGCCACTCTACCTCTCTTGTCATATCTCTGCCTTGACTCTTGGAGCCCAACCTAAAGCTGCACACACTCTCCCAGAGATTGGTGCCTTGAAAGAGTTACTCCATATTTCCTTCCCAGTCACTGTTACGCTTTGCCTCTAGGGAGCTGAACTGAACTTGGATATGGCCTCCTGATATGAGGCCTTTGCAGAACTGCTCCAAAACCTTCTCCCCATCATGCTACACCCTGCCCAACTGTGCTGGAATTGAAATAACACCAGGCATCCCAGGAGAATGGTGCCTTAGAGGTGTTGTGCTTATGACAATCTGTGCCTGAGCAAAAGTGATACCCTGTCTCCTGGGAAAACAGTACCTAGGATGCTTAGAACAGTCATGCCTCACTGATGCCTAAGTTGAACCATTTCTCTGCCTCCCAGGAAAACGTGTGTTGGCTGCCCAGAGCAGCCATGCACCCCAGAACATAAGATAAAGTGGACCCTTGCATATCAGGGAAACGGTGGTTGGGCCACCGAGAGAACAGTCACATCTTCTGGCATGAGTCAAAAAGGAACATTGCCCACGGAGGAAATGGCTCCTTGCTAAGCTAAGTAGCTACACATCCCAGGACTGAGCTGACATAGAACCCTATATTTCAGAAAAACAGAGCAGTGGCTGAGCTGAGATACTCTGTCTGACAGCCCAAACTACTGTAGTACCATGCTTCTGTGAAGTGGGAATAGCCATCTAGAATCTGAGCTGAGTCACCCCTCTCTGTGGGGAGTGGAGTCATCACTGTACTGTTTCTTATCCCTCCCCTTCCCGCAGTGTCCAGACAGAAGCTGTGCTCCATTATTCTGGGGTACTTTCTTCCAATGACTCTGACCTCACAGAGTCTGGGATACAACTCAACCCCACCATCCCAGGGTCTAGAGTCACCACTCTATGTGCCTTAACTCCTGGAACCTGAATTGCCACTGAGTCCATTGGCTCTGGTTCCTGAGCTGCATTCATACCCTGCACTACAGGCCCAAACCTCCAGAGCACCTCTTCTTTCCTGGAGTCAGACTAGTCCTGTGCCCTACACTCAAGGATCACAGCTACACTCAGCCTCCCTGGGCCTGAGCTGCAAGAAGATTTCTCAGAGTCACAGATTCTGGCTCTGTGTGCAATGTACATCCACCCTACCACAGAAAGAAAACCTTCCCAAGAACTAAGTGATGCAATAGGTTTGTGAGACTCTGAGCCTAGGATCCTGATCCCACAGCTGCTCCAAGCATCTGTACATGGAACGACTGCAGCTACTTTTAGGTCATGTCAGACCTGACACCAAGAGGAATCTTTTCAGCTAAGTCTCCTAATTGTGTAAAACATTGTATAGGTTTCAAAAGTTCTTGCAATTTAAGACAATAGCAGCTTAGGCCCACTGCTGCAAACTTCTGCAACCTAGGCCACTTACATACCCACAGCTATTGCTGACACTTCACATAGCTGAAGAAACTTCATGGAGTTTGTGTCACTGCATCTATCCAGAAGCAGTCACCACACTCATCCTAACGAGCCTCCTAAGATTCAAAAACAGATGAAAGCAATTCTCTATAAAAGTCACCCTAGAAAGTTTGGAAAAGGCAATTGTTTCACCAGAGGAACAGACATCAATGAGGAAACACAACAAACGTTAAAAAATTAAAAAACAAAACACTACAAAAGCAACACAATAACTCTATAGTAACACACCACAATGAAAAGGAAATACGAGTTGTCAGTAACAAAAACTCGAAGTAGACTAGGTGTGGTGGCTCACACCTGTAATCTCAGCATTTTGGGAGGCTGAGTTGGGAGGATTACTTGAGTAATCCTCAAAATTAAGGAATGAAATGGCATACAGAGAATGGAATAATACATTTGCAATAGATAAAAACAATGTAGCATCAATTTCAAGTATCTGAAAACAATAGAAATAAAAAAGATAAAGGCAGATAATCCAATGTAAAAAATGTACAAGGGACTGAAAAGGCATATCACCAAAATTATTTTCCAATTGAATAAATCACAAATAGATTTAAGTCTTAGAAAATTATGTGGGTGATTAATTACCATTTAAAAATTCTGATACAATGTAAGGTAAAGGTTAAGTTTCTTATTTTACATATAGATACCTAAATGAGACATCACAATTTATTAAAACAAACTATTCATTCTCCTTGAATTTCTTTGTATCATACCATGAAAATAAAAATTGACCATAGTAGATAATTTCTGGACTCTGTAGACTTTCCACATTATGTATCTATTCATATGTGGAAAACTCACTGCTTTTGCTTCTATAGCTTTATACAAAAACTTCATTACTTGACATGTATGCTCCAATTTTTTTCAAAATTATTTTGATTATTTTAAATTCTTTGAATTTTAATTTAAATTATAGAATCAATTTGTTAATTTTGACAAAATCCAGCAGAAATTTTGAGTAGGATTGCATAGTAATTATGTTAAATTTAAAGAAGATTTTTAACATGGTTGAGTCTTCCAATTTATTAACATACATCTCTCCAATTATTTAAATTTTCATCAATATATCTTAACAATATTTTTAGGTTTCAGGATGCAGAACTTGAGTAGATTTTGTGTAATTTATCCGTAGCTATGTCATATTTTCAGATTTTTCAAAATGATATTCTAATTCACATTTGTCCTTTGGTATCATATAGAAGTACTCTCAATTTTTAATTGATAATAATTACATACATTTGTGGAGTAAATATGATATTATGATATATGTATATATTATAGAATAATTCAGTTGATCTAATTAACATATCTATCACCACACATATTTTTTTCTTTGTGTTGAGAATATTTAAAGTCTACTCTGAACAATTTTGAAGCATAATCTCACTTATATGTGGAATCTAAAAACATTGAACTTGTAGAATCATGGTTACCAGGGATGGGGTATATAGACAGAGGAAGAGGAAATATCATTCACAGAGTACAAACTTTCAGTTAGATAAGAGAAATAGGTTTGTGTGATCTATTACAAAGCACGGAGACTGTAGTTAATAATAATATATTACATATTTTGAAATATCTTAATTTTTATATGTCAACCTTGAAATTGCTAAACTCCTTCTAATCGGTGTAGCTTTTTCTTTCTATATATACTTGGGGAAAATTACAGTTGATGTTCACTTTTCAATTCTGATATTATTATTTTGTGACTCAAACAGATCTCTTAGGGAAAACATCAAAAATTGATAGGCAGCCAATACAGACGCCATTGTTAAAGAGGGAGAAAGCTGGGAAGCTTGTTCAGAGTCACTGGCAAGAGGATTGCCTCCCACCTCCAACAAAAGGAAGGGGTGAGTGAAGGAACCCTGGCACAATACACTCCCATAGTGGACCTCTGACATCCTAACTGCAGGATTTCTCAAAACATCATAGACCTTTGGTGTGGCAGGGGAAACTACCCAGGAAACAAGTGGAGACATGCCTTTAACCCACATGGAACTCAGAAGGCTTCACTGTACTGTGCAGCAGCAGCAAAATGCAGCCATAGGCATCAATCCCCCAAGGTGCTCCATCTTGCTTTAAATAGTGGCAGCTCCTGCTGTCTGCTGAGTCAGGAGACAGCCAGGCTCCCACTGTGACAGGACCAAAGTGCATCTCATCCATGTGTCCCCTTGCCTGCCAACCTCTCCCAGGACCATCTCTCTGGCTGTTCCCACAAAAGAATTCCCACAGCACAACTTCCATTGCCCTGCCTGGGTGTTTTACTCATGTCCTGAAAGTAGATCATCCCCAAATCAGAGTCAGTGCTTGACCCTCAGAGATCGGAGGACAAATCCATGGGCTCAGTTCCAACGTTCCAGGACTCAAACACTGCCCAGGGATACTGGGTCTGTAACCTAAGCTTGAGTGTGGAAGGAGCTCCCACTGTTAGACCATAGAGGAATGTAATATGGATTTATGTGATTGTATGGGAGCTAGGCACCCCCCTCTTTGCAAGACTGGGTGAGGAATGGTGTGACTACAGGGATATCTCGAACAGCTCAGAGATCTTGATACAGAAGTCTTAAAGACAGACTAGCTGGTTGGGCATGCTCCTGGGGCAGATGCCAAAGGAAGACTCATCAAGTGAGAGGAGTGTGAGCTGCACAAGCCCTACAGTAATATACTGTGATAAAAATAATGTACTGCAGGCAGCATATCAATTGCATACCACTGCCCTGCCCAGGGGTCCTCCATCCTTGATTCACTGCATCACCAGAACACCCACAGACCTACCACACAGTGTGTTCTAACTTTGGCAAGCACAGAGGTTGTGGATCTCCTGGTAATCTAACCTTTGGCACAAATTGCCCTTAGGAAAGAAGGAGCACAGCTCACCAAAGCCCCCATGTGGCAAAGAATGTGGATGCAGGACCAGTAGTTAATGGGAACACCACCCAGACCCAAGAGTAAACTTGAAGAGTAAGTCATATCTCCCTCCACTCACATCCCTTCTCCAAAGCACTGTTATGTATACATAGAAATACAGCAAAGGTGAGCTTGGTTGAGTAAGATCTGATCTACCAGCCCTTACTCTTAAGCACCATCTAAAAATGATCTGAGATTTGAAGGATGACATGGCTACATTAAGAAAAAAACAAACAACTTCTGTAGTTGAAAGATTTACTACAGAAATTTTTAGACAGAATTTGGAAGCCTCAACAAGAGATTAGACCAAGCAGTGGAAAGACTTTCAGATCTCAATTAGCAGTCCTTTGAATGAACTCAGTCAGACAAAAGTGAAAACAAAAGAATATTTTAAATGAGAAAAGTCTCTGAGAAATATGGGATTATGTAAAACAACCAAACTTAATACTCATTTACATTTCTGAGAAATAAGAGAATTTAAGCAACTTCAAAAACATATTTGATTATATAACCCATTAATATTTCTCAATATTTTCCCCAATTTTATAAATTATTATTGGTCTGTCCAGGGTTTCTATTACTTCCTAGCTTAATCTTGGGAGGGTGTGTGTTTCTACAAATTTATCTATTATCTGTAAGTTTTCTATTTTGTGCACACTTAGATGTACATAGTAGTCATGAGAAGCTGATATGCAGGTACAAGAAATTTAGAAACCTCATGTGAGATGCTATAGAAGTCAATCATCCCTGAAGTACATGGTCATCAGACTTTTCAAGGTCAATGCAATAGAGGAATTTCAAGGGGAGCTACAGAAAAGAGCCATACTGTCTATGAAGGGAATCCTATCAGAATAACAGCAGACTTCTCAGCACAAACCTTACAAGTCAGAAGGGATTGGAGGCCTATTTTTAGCATTCTTAAAGATAAAATATTCCAACCAAGATTTTTATATCCCACCAAACTGAACATAATAAGTGAAGGAAAAATAAAACCTCCCATATCCATATTAACCTTGAATGTAAATGTTCTAATCACTCTACTTAAAAGACAAAGAGTTCCAAATTGGATTTTAAAAATTCCAACCTTCTTCTGTCTTCAAGAGACCCATCTCACATGTAATGATACATGTAGGCTCAAGGTAAAGCAATGTAAATGAGGACTCCCATTCCAAGATGACCAAACAGGAACAGCTTCTGCAGCTCCCAGTGTGATCAACACAGAAGATGGGTGATTTCTGCATTTCCAACTGAGGTACCTGGTTCATCTCATTGGGACTGGTTGGACAGTGGGTGCACCCCACAAAGGGCGAGCCAAAGCAGGGCGGGGCATCGCCTCACCTGAGAAGTGCAAGGGGTGAGGGGATTTCCCTTTCCTAGCAAAGGGAAGCCGTGATAAACTATACCTGGAAAAATGGGACACTCCCACCCAAATACTGCACTTTTCCCATGATCTTAACAACTGGCTAGACCAGGAGATTTTCTCCTATGCCTGGCTCAGGGGGTCCCAGGCCCACAGAGCCTTGCTTAGTGTGAGATCAACCTGCCAGGCTGCAGCATGGCTGGGGGAGGGGTGTCCACCATTGCTGAGGCTTGAGTAGGTAAACAAAGTGTCCGGGAAGTACGAACTGGGCAGAGCCCCTGCAGCTCAGCCAGGCCTACTGCCTCTATAGACCCGACCTCTGTGGGCAGGGCATAGCTTATCAAAAGGCAGCAGAAACTTCTGTAGACTTAAGTGTCCCTTCCTGACAGCTCTGAAGGGAGCAGTGGTTCTCTCAGGATGCCATTTGAGCTCTAAGAGTGGTTCTCTCAGGATGCCATTTGAGCTCTAAGAATGGACAGACTGCCTCCTCAAGTGGATCCCTGACCCCCGTATAGCCTAACTAGGAAACACCTCTCAGTAGGGGCTGACAGACATCTCATACAGGTGGGTGCCTCTCTGGGACAAAGTTTCCAGAGAGAGGATCAGGCAGCAATATTTGTTGTTCTGCAGTCTCTGCTGGTGATACCCAGGCAAACAGGGTCTGGAGTGAACCTCCAGCAAACTCCAACAGACCTGCAGCTGAGGGAACTGACTGTTAGAAGGAAAACAAACAAACAGAAAGGAATAGTATCAACATCAACAAAAAGGACATCTACACCAAAACCCCATCTGTAGGTCACCAACATCAAAGACCAAATGTAGATAAAACCATGAAGATAGGGAGAAATCAGAGCAGAAAAGCTGAAAATTCTAAAAAACCAGAGTGTCTCTTCCCCTCCAAAGGATCACAGTTCCTTGCCAGCAATGGAACAAAGCTGGACGGAGAATGAGTTTAACGAGTTGACAGAAGTAGGCTTCAGATGGTCAATAATAACAAAATTCTCCAAGCTAAAGGAGCATGTTCAAACCTATCACAAGGAAACTAAACACCTTGAAAAAAAGTTAGATGAATGGCTAACTAAAATAAACAGTGTAGAGAATAGCTTAAATGACCTGAAGGACCTGAAAATCATGGCACGAGAGCTTCATGATGCTTGCACAAGCTTCAATAGCAGATTCAATCAAGTGGAAGAAAGGGTATCAGTGACTGAATATCAAACTAATGAAATAAAGCAATAAAACAAGTTTAGAGAAAGAATAGTAAAAAGAAATAAAGCCTCCAAGAAATATGGGATTATATGAAAAGACCAAATCTATGTTTGATTGGTGTACCTGAAAGTGATGGTGAGAATGGAACCAAGTTGGAAAACACTCTTCAGGATATTATCCAGGAGAACTTCCACAACCTAGCAAGGCAGGCCAACATTTAAATTCCAAAAATACAGAGAACTCCACAAAGATACTCCTTGAGAAGAGCAACCCCAAGACACGTAATTGTGATATTCAACAAGGTTGAAATTAAGGAAAAAATGTTAAGGACAGCCAGAGAGAAAGCTTGGGTTACCCACAAAGGGAAGCTCATCAGACTAACAGCAGATCTCTCGGCAGAAAACCTACAAGCCCGAAGAGAGTGGGGGCCAATATTCAACATTCATAAAGAAAAGAATTTTCAACCCAGAATTTCATATCCAGCCAAACTAAGATTCATAAGTGAAGG
>NW_016809462.1:3627214-3637587 GCF_001698545.2 Rhinopithecus bieti
AAAAAAAAAAAAAAAAAAAAAAGCAGGGATTGCAGTCCTAGTCTCTGATAAAACAGGCTTTAAGCCAACAAAGATCAAAAAAGACAAAGAAGGGCATTACATAATGGTAAAGAGATCAATGCAACAAGAAGAGCTTGTCAATATTAGATCAATGAGACAGAAAATTAACAAGGATATTCAGGACGTGAACTCAGCTCTGGACCAAGCAGACCTAGTAGACATCTACAGAACTCTCCACCCCAAATCAACAGAATATACATTCTTCTCAGCACCACATCACACTTATTATAAAATTGACCACATAATTGGAAGTAAAACACTCCTCAACAAATGCAAAAGAATGGAAATCATAACAAACTGTCTCTCAGAGGACAGTGAAATCAAATTAGAACTCAGGATTAAGAAACTCACTCAAAACTGCACAACTACATGGAAACTGAACAATCTGCCCCTGAATGACTACTGCATAAATAATGAAATTAAGGCAGAAATAAATAGGTTCTTTGAAACCAATGAGAACAAAGGCACAAGGTACCAGAATCTCTGGAACACAACTAAAGCAGTGTTTAAAGGGAAATTTGTAGCACTAAATGCCCACAAGAGAAAGCTGGAAGGACCTAAAATTGACACCCTAACATTACAATTAAAAGAACTAGAGAAGCAAGAGCAAACACATTCAAAAGCTAGCAGAAGACAAGAAATAAATAAGACTAGAGAAGAAATGAAGGCGATAGAGGCACAAAAAAACTTCACAAATATCAATGAATCCAGGAGCTGTTTTTTTGAAAAGATTAACAAAATAGATAGATTGCTAGCCAGACTAATAAAGAAGAAAAGAGAGAAGAATCAAATACACACAATAAAAAATGATAAAGGGGGTATCATCACTGATCCCACAGAAATGCAAACTACCATCTATGGATGGTAAACACCTCTATGCAAATAAACGAGAAAACCTAGAAGAATTGGATAAATTCCTGGACACATGCACTCTCCCAAGACCAAGCCAGGAAGCAGTCAAATCCCTGAATAGACCAATAACAAATTCTGAAACTGAGATAGTAATTAATAGCCTATCAACTAAAAAAAGCCCAGGACCAGACGGATTCACAGCTGAATTCTATCAGAGGTAGAAAGAGAAGCTGATACCATTCCTTCTGAAATTATTCCAATCAATAGAAAAAGAGGAAATCCTCCCTAACTCATTTTATGAGGCCAGAATCATCCTGATACCAAACCCTGGTAGAGACACAACAAAAAAGAGAATTTTAGACAAATATACCTGATGAACATTGATGAAAAAAATCCTCAATAAAATACTGGCAAACCGAATCCAGTGCACATCAAAAAGCTTATCCACCATGATCAAGTTGGCTTCATCCCTGAGATGCAAGGCTGGTTCAAAATACACAAGTCAGTAAACGTAATCCATCATATAAACCGAACCAATGACAAAAACCACATGATTATCTCAATAGATGCAGAAAACGCCTTCAACAAAATTCAGCAGCCCGTCATACTAAAAACTCTCAATACACTAGGTAATGATGGCACGTATCTCAAAATAATAAGATCTATTTATGACAAATCCACAGCCAATATCATACTGAGTGGGCAAAAGTGGAGGCATTCCCTTTGAAACCTGGCATGAGACAAGCATGTCCTCTCTCGACACTCCTGTTCAACATAGTGTTGGAAGTTCTGGCCAGGGCAATCAATCAGGCAAGAGAAAGAAATAAAGCATATTCAATTAGGAAAAGAGGAAGTCAAATTGTCCCTGTTTGCAGATGACATGATTGTATATTTAGAAAACTCCATCTTCTTAGCCCAAAATCTCCTTAAGCTGATAAGCAACTTCAGCAAAGTCTCAGGATACAAAATCAATGTGCAAAATGTCACAAGCATTCCTATACATCAATAACAGACAAACAGAGTGCCAAATCATGAATGAACTCCTATTCACAATTGCTACAAAGAGAATAAAATAGCTAGGAATCCAACTTACAAGGGATGTGAAGGACATCTTCAAGGAGAACTACAAACCACTGCTCAAAGAAATAAAAGAGGGTACAAACAAATGGAGGAGCATTCCATGCTCATGGAGAGGAAGAATCAATATGGTGAAAATGGCCATACTGCCCAAGGTAATTTATAGATTCAATGCCATCTCCAACAAGCTACCAATGAATTTATTCACAGAATTGGAAAAAACTATTTTAAAGTTCATATGGAACCAAAAAAGGGTCTGCACAGCCAAGACAATCCTAAGCAAAAAGAATAAAGCTGGAGGCATCATGCTACTTGACTTGAAACTATACTACAATTCTACAGTAACCAAAACAGCATGGTACTGATACCAAACCAAATATATAGATCAATGGAATAGAACAGAGGCCTCAGAAATAACACCACACATCCACAACCATGTGATCTTTGATAAACCTGACAAAAACATGAAATGGGGAAAGGATTCCCTATTTAATAAATGGTGCTGGGAAAACTGGCTAGCTATATGTGGAAAACTGAAACTGGATCCCTTTTATACAACTTATACAAAAATTAATGCAAGTTGGATTAAAGACTTAAACATAAGACCTAAAACCATAAAAACCCTAGAAGAAAACCTAGGCAATACCATTCAGGACATAGACATGTGCAAGACCTTCATGACTAAAATTCCAAAAGCAAGGCAAAAAAAGCCAAAATAGACAAACGGGATCTAATTAAACTAAAGAGATTCTTCTGCACAGCAAAATAAACTACCATCAGAGTGAACAGGCAACCCACAGAATGGGGGAATATTTTTGCAATCTACCCATCTCACAAAGGGTTAATATCCAGACTCTACAAAAAACTTAAACAAATTTACAACAACAACAACAACAAAAAACACAAACAATCCCATCAAAAAGTGAGCAGAGGATATGAACAGATATTTCTCAAAAGAAGTCAAAAGCCACATGAAAAAATTCCCATCGTCACTGGTCATCAGAGAAGTACAAACCAAAACCACAGTGATATACCATCTCATGCCAGTTAGAATGACAATCATTAAAAAGTCAGGAAACTACAGATGCTGGAGAGGTTGTGGAGAAATAGGAACGCTTTTACACTAGTGGTGAGAATGTAAATTAGTTCAACTATCATAGAAAGCAGTGATCCTCAAGGATCTACAACTAGAAATACCATTTGACCCAGCAATCCCATTACTGAGTATATAACCAAAGGATTACAAATCATGCTACTATGAAGACACATGCACATGTATGTATTTTGCGGCACTATTCACAATAGCAAAGACGTGGAATCAACCCAAATGTCCATCAATTACAGACTGGATTAAGAAAATGTGGCACATATACATCACGGATTACCATGCAGCCATAAAAAGGATGACTTCATGTCCTTCACAGGGACATGGATGAAGCTGGAAACCATCATTCTCAGCAAATGATCACAAGGACAGAAAATCAAACACCACATGTTTTCACTCATAAATAGGAATTGAACAATGAGTACACTTGGACACAGGGAGGGGAACATCACACACCAGGGCCTGTTGAGAGGTGCACTAGGGTGGGATAGAATTAGGAGAAAGACCTAATATAAATGGCGAGTTGATGGGAGCAGCAAACCAACATGGCACATGTATACTTATGTAACATATCTGCATGCCATGCACATGTACTCTAGAACTTAAAGAAGAAAGAAAGAAAAAGAAAGAAAGAAAGAAAGAAAGAAAGAAAGAAAGAAAGAAAGAAAGAAAGAGAGAGAGAGAGAGAGAGAGGAGAGGAAGGAAGGAAGGAAGGAAGGAAGGAAGGAAAAGAAAGAAAGAAAGAAAGAAGAAATCTAAATGAAAAAAAATTGGACTCACTATTCTTGTATCAGGTAAAACAGACTATAAACCAACAAAAAAAAAAAAAAAAAAAAAAAAAGAAAGAAAAAAGACCAAGCAAAGCTTTATATAATGAGAAAGGATTCAATTCAACAAGAAAGAGCTTCTGCACAGCAAAAGAAACTACCATTAGAGTGAACAGGCAACCTACATAATGGGAGACAATTTTTGCAATCTACTCATCTGACAAAGGGCTAATATCCAGAACCTATAAAGAACTTCATAAGTGAAGGAGAAATAAAATCCTTTACAGACAAGCAAATCTGAGAGATTTGTTACCATCAGGCCTGCCTTACAAGAGCTCCTGAAGGAAGCACTAAACATGGAAAGGAACAACCAGTACCAATCACTGCAAAAACATGCCAAATTGTGAAGACCATCGATGCTATGAAGAAACTCCATCAATCAATGGGCAAAATAACCAGCTAATATCATAATGAAGGCATCAAATTCACAATAAAAAGATTAACCTTAAATGTAAATGGGCTAAATGCCCCAATTAAAAGACACAGACTGGCAAATTAGATAAAGAGTAAAAGACCCATCAATGTGCTGCATTCAAGAGACCCATCTCACGTGCAGAGACACACATAGGCCTCAAATAAAGGGATGTAGGAAGATCTCCCAAGCAAATGGAAAGCAGGAAAAAAAAAAAAAAAAAAAAAGCAGGGGTTACAATCCTAGTCTCTGATTAAACAGACTTTAAACCAGCAAAGATCAAAAGACACAAAGAAGACCATTACATGATGGTAAAGGGAACTATCCTAAATATATATGTACCCAATACAGGAGCACCCAGATTCATAAAGTAAGTCCTTAGAGACTTGCAAAGATACTTATACTCCCATGCAATAATAATGGGAGATTTCACACCACACTGTCAATATTAGACAGGTCAATGAGCCAGAAGGTTAACAAAGATATCCAGGACTTAAAATCAGCTCTTCACCAACTGGACCTAACAGACATCTACAGATCTCTCCACCACGAGTCAACAGAATATACATTTTTATCAGCACCACATCACACTTATTCTAAAGTTGACCACATATTGGAAGTAAAGCACTCCTCAGCAAATGTAGAAGAAAAGTAATCACAATAAACTGTCTCCCAGACCACAGTGCAATCAAATTAGAACTCAGGATTAAGAAATTCACTCAAACCTGCCCAACTACATGGAAACTAAACAACCTGCTCCTGAATGACTAGTGGATAAATAACAAAATGAAAGCAGAAATAAAGATGTTCTTTGAAAACAATGAGAACAAAGATACAATGTACCAGAATCTCTGGGACACATTTAAAGCAGTGTGTAGAGGGAAATTTATAACACTAAACACCCACAAGAGAAAGTAGGAAAGATCTAAAATAGACACTCTAACATCACAATTAAAAGAACTAGAGAAGCAAGAGCAAATAAATTCAAAAGCTAGCAGAAGGCAATAAATAACTAAGATCAGAGCAGAACTGAAGGAGATAGAGACACAAAAAATCCTTCAAAAAATCAATGAATCTAGGAACTGGTTTTTTGAAAATATCAACAAAATTGATATACTGCTAGTAAGACTTATAAAGAAGAAAAGAGAGAATAATCAAACAGATGCAATAAAAAAATGATAAATGGGGTATCACCACTGACCCCACAGAATACAAGCTACCATCAGAGAATACTATAAACACCTCTACGCAAATCAACTAGAAAATCTAGAAGAAATGGATAATTTCCTGGACACTTACACTCTCCCAAGACTAAACCAGGAAGAAGTTGAATCCCTGAATAGACCAATAGCAGGCTCTGAAATTGAGGCAACAATTAATAGCCTACCCACCAAAAAAAGTCCAGGACCAGATGGATTCACAGCTGAATTCTACCAGAGGTACAAGGAGGAGCTGGTACCATTCCTTCTGAAACTATTCCAATCAATAGAAAAAGAGGGAATCCTCCCTAACTCATTTTATGAGGCCAACATCATCCTGATACCAAAGCCTGGCAGAGACACAACAAAAAAAGAGAATTTTAGACCAATATCCCTGATGAACATCGATGCAAAAATCCTCAATAAAATACTGGCAAACCGGATTCAGCAGCACATCAAAAAGCTTATCCACCATGATCAAGTGGGCTTCATCCCTGGGATGCAAGGCTGGTTCAACATTCGCAAATCAATAAACGTAATCCAGCATATAAACAGAACCAAAGACAAGAACCACATGATTATCTCAATAGATGCAGAAAAGGCTTTTGACAAAATTCAACAGCCCTTCATGCTAAAAACGCTCAATAAATTCGGTATTGATGGAACGTACCTCAAAATAATAAGAGCTATTTATGACAAACCCACAGCTAATATCATACTGAATGGGCAAAAACTGGAAAAATTCCCTTTGAAAACTGGCACAAGACAGGGATGCCCTCTCTCACCACTCCTATTCAACATAGTGTTGGAAGTTCTGGCTAGGGCAATCAGGCAAGAGAAAGAAATCAAGGGTATCCAGTTAGGAAAAGAAGAAGTCAAATTGTCCCTGTTTGCAGATGACATGATTGTATATTTAGAAAACCCCATCGTCTCAGCCCAAAATCTCCTTAAGCTGATAAGCAACTTCAGCAAAGTCTCAGGATACAAAATTAATGTGCAAAAATCACAAGCATTCTTATACACCAGTAACAGACAAGCAGAGAGCCAAATCAGGAATGAACTTCCATTCACAATTGCTTCAAAGAGAATAAAATACCTAGGAATCCAACTTACAAGGGATGTAAAGGACCTCTTCAAGGAGAACTACAAACCACTGCTCAGTGAAATCAAAGAGGACACAAACAAATGGAAGAACATACCATGCTCATGGATAGGAAGAATCAATATCGTGAAAATGGCCATACTGCCCAAGGTTATTTATAGATTCAATGCCATCCCCATCAAGCTACCAATGAGTTTCTTCACAGAATTGGAAAAAACTGCTTTAAAGTTCATATGGAACCAAAAAAGAGCCCGCATTGCCAAGACAATCCTAAGTCAAAAGGACAAAGCTGGAGGCGTCACGCTACCTGACTTCAAACTATACTACAAGGCTACAGTAACCAAAACAGCATGGTACTGGTACCAAAACAGAGATATAGACCAATGGAACAGAACAGAGTCCTCAGAAATAATACCACACATCTACAGCCATCTGATCTTTGACAAACCTGAGAGAAACAAGAAATGGGGAAAGGATTCCCTATTTAATAAATGGTGCTGGGAAAATTGGCTAGCCATAAGTAGAAAGCTGAAACTGGATCCTTTCCTTACTCCTTATACGAAGATTAATTCAAGATGGATTAGAGACTTAAATGTTAGACCTAATACCATAAAAACCCTAGAAGAAAATCTAGGTAGTACCATTCAGGACATAGGCATGGGCAAGGACTTCATGTCTAAAACACCAAAAGCAACGGCAGCAAAAGCCAAAATTGACAAATGGGATCTAATTAAACTAAAGAGCTTCTGCACAGCAAAAGAAACTACCATCAGAGTGAACAGGCAACCTACAGAATGGGAGAAAATTTTTGCAACCTACTCATCTGACAAAGGGCTAATATCCAGAATCTACAAAGAACTCAAACAAATATACAAGAAAAAAACAAACAACCCCATCAAAAAGTGGGCAAAGGATATGAACAGACATTTCTCAAAAGAAGACATTCATACAGCCAACAGACACATGAAAAAATGCTCATCATCACTGGCCATCAGAGAAATGCAAATCAAAACCAAAATGAGATACCATCTCACACCAGTTACAATGGCAATCATTGAAAAAAATCAGGAAACAAGAAGTGCTGGAGAGGATGTGGAGAAATAGGAACACTTTTATACTGTTGGTGGGACTATAAACTAGTTCAACCATTGTGGAAAACAGTGTGGAGATTCCTCAAGGATCTAGAACTAGAAATACCATTCGACCCAGCCATCCCATTACTGGGGATACACCCAAAGGATTATAAGTCATGCTGCTATAAAGACACATGCACACGTATGTTCATTGCAGCACTATTCACAATAGCAAAGACTTGAAATCAACCCAAATGTCCATCAGTGACAGACTGGATTAAGAAAATGTGGCACATGTACACCATGGAATACTATGCAGCCATGAAAAAGGATGAGTTCGTGTTCTTTGTAGGGACACGGATGCAGCTGGAAACCATCATTCTCAACAAACTATCACAAGAACAGAAAACCAAATACCACATGTTCTCATTCATAGGTGGGAACTGAACAATGAGATCACTTGGACACAGGAAGGGGAACATCACGCACTGGGTCCTATTGTGGGGAGTGGAGAGGGATAGCATTAGTAGATATACCTAATGTAAATGATGAGTTAATGGGTGCAGCACACCAACATGGCACATGTATACATATGTAACAAACCTGCAAGTTGTGCACATGCACCCTAGAACTTAAAGTATAATAGAAAATAAAAGAAAGAAAACGTGTCTTAAATATAAACATAGCCAACACTGGAGCACCTAGAGTTATACATCAATTACTATTAGACCTAAAAAGGAAAAAAAATAAAAAATACGTAGACAGCCAAACAATAAAAGTGGGAGACTTCAACACCAGAGAGCATGAGATAGATCATCTAGGTAGAAAACTAACAAAGAAATTTTAGACTTAAATTTGACACTTGACCAATTGGACCTACTAAACATCTATACAATATTTCAGCCAACAATCACAGAATATATATAATTCTCATCTACACATGGAACAAACTCTAAGATTGACCATATGTTTGGTCATAAAGCAAATCTCAGTAATTTTTTAAAAAATTTAAATAATATCAAGGTTCTAATCAGACCACAGTGAAATGAAAATAGAAATCAATATCAAGAAAAACTCTAAAAAACAGACACATACATGGAAACTAAACAACTTGCTCCAAAATAATTTTTGGTAAACAACAACAGCAACAAAATATGATTGCATAAATTTAAACATTTTTTGAAACAAATGAAAATAATGACACAATATAGCAAAACCTCTGGGATGTGCAAAATCATTGTTAAGAGGAAAGTTTAGAGTGATAAGCTATGTAAGGAAGATTAAAATACATCAAGTTACCAACCAAATTTTGCACCTAATAGAACTAGATAAACAATAACCAATTAAACCCAAATGTAGCAGAAGAAAAATAATCAATTTCAGGACAGAACTAGATAAAATTGAGAAAAAGAAAACCATTCATTGGATATCTGAAATGACAACATGGTTTTTTGAAAGGATAAACAAGATTAATAGACCATTAGCTAGATTAGCAACAACAAAAAAGAGAAAATCCAAATAAGTACAATCAGAAATGACAAAGGTGACATTAGAAATGACCTCACAAAAATACAAAAGATACTCAGAGACTATTATGTGCATCTCTGTGGGCACAAAGTAGAAAGCCTAGAGGAAACAGATAAATTCTAAGAAACATACACCCTCCCAAGATTAAAGGAGGAAGTAATAGAAACCTTGAACAGACCAATAATGACTTACAAAATGAAATCACTAATAAGTATCTCCCAAGCAAAAGGAACACCAGACCAGATGGATTCACAGCCAAGTACTACCAGATGTACAAAGACATGCTAGTACCAAAAACACTGAAATTATTCCAAAGAAATTGAGGACAAAAGATTTCTTTCTAACCCATTACACAAAACCAGTATTATCCTAATACCCAAATCTGGGAAAGACACAATAAAAAAAGAAAACTACAGGCCAATATCTCTGATGAGCATAGAAACAGAAATCCTCATAAAGTTCTAGTAAATTGAATCAAAAAGTTAATTGACCAAAATCAAGTGGACTTTATTTCTGAGATGCAAGTATGATTCAACATACAAAAATCAATAAATATAAAAGTAAAATAAATTCACCACATTAATATAATTTAAAAAAAAATTATATTAATCCTTTGGGTATATCCCCAGTAATGGGATGGCTGGGTCGAATGGTATTTCTAGTTCTAGATCCTTGAGGAATCTCCACACTGTTTTCCACAATGGTTGAACTAGTTTATAGTCCCACCAACAGTATAAAAGTGTTCCTATTTCTCCACATCCTCTCCAGCACTTCTTGTTTCCTGTTTTTTTTTTTTTAAATTATATTAATGTGGTGTGTCATAATCTCATTGGGCTAGAAAAAGCATTTGATAAAACCCAACATTCCTTCATGATTAAAGAAACTCTCAACAAAAAAGGCATCAAAGAAACATACCTCAAAATAAGAGTCATCTATTACTCACATAAGTAATTGACAAACTCATGGCCAGCATCATATCAAATGGTCAATAGTTGGAAGCATTCTCCCAAAGAACTGGAACAAGATGAGGATGCCCATTCTTACGACTCCCATTCAACATAGTGCTGGAAGTCCTAGCCGGTACAATTAGGCAAGAGAAAGAAATAATGGGGGGGCGGAGCAAGATGGCCGAATAGGAA
>NW_016809463.1:0-971 GCF_001698545.2 Rhinopithecus bieti
CCAACACAAGGAAGGCAAGTTTCTCCTGCTTCCATGATGGAAGGAACTCCTTTATGAAGTGTGAGCTCGCTTCCAACAGGGAAGACGAATTTGAGTTTTTTCCTGCTTCTTGGATGGCACAGAGCAGTCTTCAGACTGAGACCCATCCCTAGGTCAGTAACTGAATTGGGGTTTGTCTTGGCTAAAGTTAAGATTAACATGCCAGGCGCGGTGGCTCACACCTGTAATCCCAGCACTTTAAGAGGCCAAGGTGGGTGGATCACTTGAGGTCAGGAGTTCGAAACCAGCCTGGCCAACATGGTGAAATCCCATTTCTACTAAAAATACAAAAAAATTAGCCAGGTGTGGTAGCAGGCACCTATAATCCCAGCTACTTGGGAAGCTGAGGCAGGAGAATTGCTTGAACATGGGAGGTGGAGGTTGCAGTGAGCCAAGATTGCACCACTGCACTTCAGCCTGGGTGACAGAACGAAACTCCGTCTAAAAAAAAAAAAAGGATTAACAACCAGCTGGTTTTATTTTCTTCTTACCATTACAGCATTCAGTAATCATGTAAGTTGTGTCGTCATTTGTTTTGCTTAACTGTTTTGTTGTTGTTTGTTTCTGTTTTTTTTTCTTTTTGAGACAGAGTCTCGCTCTGTCGCCCAGGCTGGAGTGTAGTGGCCGAATCTCAGCTCACTGCAAGCTCCGCCTCCCGGGTTCCCGCCATTCTCCTGCTCAGCCTCCCGAGCAGCTGGGACCACAGGCGCCCGCCACCTCGCCTGGCTAGTTTTTTGTATTTTTTAGTAGAGATGGGGTTTCACCGTGTTAGCCAGGATGGTCTCGATCTCCTGACCTCGTGATCTGCCCATCTCGGCCTCCCAAAGTGCTGGGATTACAGGCTTGAGCCACCGCGCCCGGCCTGTTTCTGTTTTTGTTGTTGTTTCGGTCTTTTTCCCATTGGGTTTCATCAACTCTATCCGACTTGATCA
>NW_016809464.1:0-969 GCF_001698545.2 Rhinopithecus bieti
GGTGTAGTAGAGTCAAGGAATATGGGTGATATATACATGAGCAGGAAGGGATGGAGAATGTTTCCGGTAAGGTCATGAAGGGGAACAGCATGAGTACAGACATGGAGAAATATAAGTGACAAGTATTTGGATAATGGTGTAAACCTGTTTGGCCTAGAGTCACACAAAAGATAATAAAGAAATTATCTTTTATCATATTTTTTGAATTTTCCTGGATTTATCAGATTCCTCAAATATACTTGAATTAGGATTTTATTTACTCCTCAAACACTAACAACAATAATGACAGCCTTCTACTACCTCTTCCAGAAGACATTTATGATCAAAAGAAAAGGTCATCTTAATATTCATGAAGGACCTTGGGACTTTTTCATTATTAACTTTCTGGAAAGTTCAGATACATTGCTCTTCTGCACTCCCATATCTTTCTAAACAGAAGGTTTAAAGGTGACTGCATGTTTTGCACATACTGCTCATATACTGATTTGATTCATGATGGTACTTTTTAATAACCTTTATCCTAGAAGGATGGCTCCATAGCCCCAGTGAAAACATCAGAAGCCTCAAGATTTATTTCTGACAATAATAGCATAGGTGGGATTTTTATACTCAGGAATCCATCATGCACAATAGAGCCCTCACTGATTCCCCCGAAAGAAGCCAATGTAATGTAAATAAAGCTCATTTAATACTTGTGGGTTTCAAGTAAGTATGAACAAAGATAACCTTTTTTACAGAATGTAATCTGCTTTTTTTCTCTTTCTTACCTGAATTAAACACTTCTCCTTATGCAAATTTAGATTCTAGAAAAAATTTCATGGTACCCTAGAATACTCTCTGGTAAATTATTTAAGTATATATATATTCTTTAAACTTGGCACATCATCTTCTTAAACCTATGGAAATGTTAGAGACATTAAAGAAAACAGTTAAAATAATACATAAGCAGAACTACTGTACATGTTATAA
>NW_016809465.1:0-11224 GCF_001698545.2 Rhinopithecus bieti
GCACACCAACATGGCACACGTATACATATATAACAAACCTGCACGTTGTCACGTTGTGCACATGTACCCTAGAACTTAAAGTATTAAAACAAAACAAAACAAAACAAAACAAAACAAAACTTTATGCAACTGAGTGAAAAAAATAAAAGAAATCATGTATTTTGTAGCAACATGCACGGAGTTGGAAGTCATTATCCTAAATGAAATAACAGAAAGTCAAATACTGCATGTTCTCACTTATAAGTGCGAGCTAAACAGTACATACACGTGGATATTCAGAGTGGTATAACTGACGTTGGAGATTCCAAAAGGTGGGAGGGTAGGAGGTGGAGTGAAGGATGAGAAATTACCTAATGGGTACAATGTACACTATTTCAGTGATAGTTACGCTAAAAGCCCAGACTTCACCCCCTACACAATATATCCATGTAACAAAACTGTACCTGTACTCCTTAATTGTATAAAAATAATAAAAAAAAAGAAAGTTAAGCCTTCCAGCATAATGGGCAAAGGACACAAATAAGCTAGGCAATTCATGAAAAAAATTATACATAGCTAATAAACACATTTTTTCTCTAAAAAATGTTAATTAAAATGGTGAAATTCCATGTGAAATCTAACAAATTGGTGAAGATTAAATAAACTCAGTCAAGATAGAAGGAATAAGCCCTCTAAAATATTGCCAGTGATATAACAAGAAGAGATCAAAGAAGACAATTAAGAAGGTGAACAAGAAGGTATCTACAAACATACCCATTTTTTTATATCAGCAAAAATATCTGCCAAACAATGAGGGATTAAAGGAATTATGACATACACATACAATAAAATATAATGTAGCCATTAACATATTATAGAAGAATACTCGATGACATGGAAAATGTGTGAAACATTGCTTAAATAATAAAAAAAGTAAGCTTGCAAAATTCTAATTTTGTTTTAAAAAAGGAATACAGTATATTAATATCTATATAAACAAAAAAGAATGACATAAATCAAATGTTAAAACTGTTAGCACAGGGTAATAGTATTACAGATGAATTTAATTTTCTTACTGGTTTTCTGTATTTGCCAAATTTGTACATAAAAATGTGCTGTAATCCAAAACCTCTACCTACTATAATTATTATATATTTAAAAAGTCATAAAGAAACTCATGACTTTAAAGAGAATTCTTAAGTTCTCACGGAACTGAAAAGATATGACATACATTCCAGCTTACAAAAGGAAGTATTTGTCTTCTACATATGCTGCAGTAGGCAATCAATGGGCTAATTGGCAGGGTACCAATTTTTAAATTCTCCTCTGCTAAACAAAACAAATTAACATTAGAAGCTAATTGAATTATCAATGGTTTGAAAATATTCTTACTGGCAAAACAAGTAGTAACAAAGGCAATAAAGACAGCAGTAAACATTGTTAGAAGGTATTGACAGATTTTGAGGGATGGATTTTTTGAGCTACTTGGACAGAGAGAGCAGAATGAATGTCTCTACAACTGAGGCTTATGTTGGTCTTGGAAGCCAAAGTCTGGACTAGTAGGAATGAGGGAAGTGGCCTCTGCCTTTGCAGGGAGTTATGTGCTCACTGAGCGCCCATCTGCAAGTGAGCCAGTTTCCAAAAGGGAGCATTAATACAAAGAAAACAACAGGCTGCGGTGCAGTGCCCTTCCCAGAAGAGCATAAAGCCCTGACCTTAAGTATATCGGGGCCACCTGCTGCATCCCACTATACAGGCTGCACCAAAACTGCATCATGGAAAATATAGTTCTAGAATCATAAAGCTGTGGACTTCCTGCAAAGGCCTAGAGTTGGGAGAGTAATTAGGGTGTTCCACGGCCAGTGGGGAAATGAGTGTCTGTAGGGAGCAAGGGAAAGAGTGAAAGGAGATGAGATTATACTACTTGTTCCTTGTGAGATAAGAAGCCATTGGACAATAGTGACCAGAGAAGCAACATGATCTAGAAGGCTCTAGAGGGACCACTCTGTTGAGAATAGACAACAGGCGATGCGGACAGTTACAGCCCAGCCCTAGAAAGTTCTAAATAACACTTTATTGAATGGACTTATTTAGGATCACACAGCCTAAACGAGTCCAGTTTCCTAGCCCAGTATACTCTCTGCTTCACCACAGATTAGTTTAAAATTAGCATCTTCTTGCCAAAGATCAGGGATGTCTGACACCTGGAGTCATTTTAAACCTGAAAACAGAAGTTCCCACATTTAAATTTTACACCAGCAGTCACTGGCATACTCCTTCAATAATTTTTATTATATCCTTGTATTACTGGAATTAATTTGATTTTAAAAACTTAAATGGAAGCTGGAGGGTTTGACCTGGTCTAGTCCTAAATCAGTTAAGGACTAGTATTTAATTGGCTCACGTCTGTAATCCCAGTGCTTTGAGAGGCCAAGGCAAGAGGGTCGCTTAAAGCCAGGAGTTTGAGACCAGCCTGGGCAACATAGTGAGACACGGTATCTACAAAAATTTTAAAAACTTAGCTGGGTGTGGTGACGCATGCCTGTAGTCCCAGCTACTCGGAATGCTGAGGCAGGAGGATTGCTTGAGCCTAGGAATTCAAGGATGCAATGAGCTGCAAGTGCACTACCACTGCAGTTTTTTCTACTGCACGTGACAGTAATAAAAAGCTATTAAAATAAAAACTATTCACGTACCACCTAAAGTCATTTCTCACACTACTGGTGGTACATATCCTATATTCTGGGACACACTGTTTTAGACGAAGAAGAACCTAGGATGACCCGTGTGCTCAGGGCCAGAGTTCAGGGCTGGGTCCACTGCTGCAGTGGAAATGCATCAGAAAGACATACTTTGGCGGACTGACCTAAAGCACTGTAGCCGAAGTCCTTGGGCAAACCGGCCAGCTTGGTACTCTTCTCCATCCATTACTGAAGGAACAGTTTCTGTATCTTGCACAATGACAGCCATTTCACTGTCACGCTTTCCCAGCATACTCCGGTCGTTTATGTTGGCAGAGCCTGTAAGGAGAAACAGCGAAGCTGAACAACCTTCCTGACCTCGCAGACACTGTTGGTTGCCCTCCCCACTCAATTGGTCCTTGCTAACAAAACCGTAATTTTGTCCAGGTTATCAAGGGAAGATGTGTTTTTAGGGAGGTAGGGCCCTCCCTCACCCAGGGGTGAATCTTAATCAGTCTAAGCCAGCCGTGGTAATTTTATTATTTTTATTAGTGACTGGCTTAGAAATGGGCTCTTGACATGGTGCTAGCCAATGTGACACGAAGGAAAGCTTCTGAGAAAGAGTTTCCCCTTTGTATAAACACACAAAAAATGGATTCTGTCTCTTCCATCCTTTGGATATTTTGGCTTGAAGGGTTGGAACAAGACATGATTCCAGGAGCTGCTGCAGTCATTTTACAACCACTAGAGAACAAACAAAAAAGCTTTAAAAAAAATGCTAAGCAGAAAAAAGAGCCAGGCATGGTGGCTCATGTCTGAAATCCCAGCGCTTTGAGAGGCCAAAGAAGGAGGATCACTTAAAGCCAGGAGTTTGAGACCAGCCTGGACAACATAGCGAGACCTGATCCCTACAAAAAATTTCTAAAAATTAGCTGAGTGTGGTCAGTGCCTGAGTGACACGTGTCTGTAGTCCCAGCTTCTCGGAATGCTGAGGCAGGAGGATTGCTTGGGTCTAGGAATTGAAGTCTGCAGTGGGCTATAAATGCACCACTGCACTTCAGCCTGGGCAAAAGAGCAAGACTTCATCTCTAAACAAACATAAAAACAAAAATTAAAAAAGAAGAAAGATTCTGGGTCTTTAAGTCATTCAGTTAGCCAACCTTTGAATATTCTTACCTTCTGTTATGTGAAATAATTTATTTTGTACATTGTTCCTTATTGTTTCACATACTTCTAGTTGAGTTTTTTCTTTTTTTGTTTTTTCTAGTTGAGTTTTCTACCTTGTGGCACAAAAGATTCTAACTGATATAATCATCAAGCACTTGGAAAAAGGCATGCCTACCAGTTCAGTAGGAAAGATGGCTTTGCTTTTGGAGTTAAGAATCAGGCTCTCTGCAGACTTTAACTCATAGTCACATAACTGTGAATGTCAAAACTCAAGAGTACCTTCATAATCAATAGAGTATAATCTCAAATACAGATTGCCTTTTGTGGCTTTGGGCTATCTGCTTTCTTGCCTCCCTCACTTGTGTAGCATGCCAATAGCTTCTGTATCAGTTTTCCTCCATTCTATTTTTTAAAATTATTAATTCTCTTTATTAGCTCAATACCTTGTTCATTTGAGGAATCCATTTTATTTTTAAATCCAGATGAGCTGAGAACGTTGACTTTCACATGTGAAGGGCAAATATTTTGCTATTAGTTCACCCTGTACTTTCTGCAGTCCTCTGCTGTGTATTCAGGAACCTCATCACATTTTTTTTTTTTGCATTAATCTCTGCAGATTCACATGTTTGAATCCTTGAGGTGTCCTACAAACTACAGAAAGGGCCTAACTGACTATTCTTGTTCCTCTTGCTCTAGCTGCAACAACACTGCTTCTTCAGACGTGGAGCAGAAGGGTCAGGTTGGACAGGCATCCCGGAGGCCCTCTCACTGGAGCAGCCAGAGCTATAAGGTGACAGCAGCCCTGCCAGAGCTCAAATGGTGAGATGAATGAGACAAGCTGCCCTTTCCTGAAGAGACTTTACTGCCTTTTGCCAGAATATTGTCATGTAGTTAATACATAAAGCTATGATGACTATGGATGTGAGTGGTGCCCCATGGTGCCCTGGGTAACAGAGAAAGGATTGAGCACCCTACAGAAATGTGAGAATGCTACTGGAGTGCTGAAAAGTGGGAACCTTTGAAACACTTTGTTTTGTTAGCAACAAATCATCCTTTATACATATACTTACATCGTGGTTACGCTATAAAATTTGCAGTTATATCTTTGAGCTTGACAGTTGACCCAACATTAATTTGGGCAATTCACTTAATCTTTCTCAGCTTTAACATAATCTTTCATAAATTCAGAGAAAAATATAGACCTTGTAAGGTTGTTGTGGGAATTAAGTAAGACCATGTGAAAGCACTTAATGATTTATAAGCTGCTCTACAAATGTTAATTATTACTGGCATTATCATCAGATCCTTGTTAACTCTGTAATATCTGCACCGGAGAACGCTGCCATAGGAACTGACCATTTGATGGAACGTAGCATTTGTTTAAAGAAGCCTCCTCTCTGGTTTAATCGCCCCATGTGTGAACTGTAGGAACCCATAGTGCTACTTTAGGACTTTCACCGTGCCCCTGGAGCCAGCAGAGGCCGCTGTCAGGCGGGAACTGCTGGACTGAACTGACATCACTGCTTTGTTTAGGGTCAGGAGAACCCGGGATGGGAGCCAGCCTGGAGAGCTCCCTCCACACACACACTCTCCCACCCGCCCCCATTCCTCTCCCACCACGGTGGGCCCCCACACTCCCGCGGGGAGGAACACATTCCCAGCGTTCTGAGCTGGAATTATTAGACAGAGGGTGTGGTTCTTGTATTTTAAGGGCCAAAATGGAGTTACCCAGAGCACTGACTCTTCACCACATTAAATAAGTGTGTTGGCTACTATTTAATAGGCATGTGAAGAAAGAAACGAGAAAATTTTAGATGAATGAATAAATTAGATATAATAAGCTATGATGGATGTAAACGCTTCCTCCATTCGTTCCTGTATTCTGAAAATCAAATTCAGAACAACAGTTGTAGTATTACCCTATTTTTATATAACATATGAGGAAGAAGACAGAACAAGAGATCTAGAAAGATACACACTGAACTGTTAACAATAGTAGGTGCTTTTCAGTGAAGACAGAGAAGAAAATAAGGGGAGTTTTGGTCTTTCACTCTATAAACATCCTTGTTGTTTATATGACCTATTCTGAGTCTGCTATTAGAAAACAGTCTAAAAATTGGCCAAAAACATATTACCACATCCCAGAAGGCTTTGTGCACCTTCCCATGCATACTCTTCCCTCCCCAAGAGGAAGACTTGATGTTTAATTTTGTATTCATCATGCTCTGAATGTTTTCCTAAACAACAAAAGGAAGAGTTTATTTCTGACTTGTTTTAAATTTATATAAATGGAATCATATAGCAGATAGTCCTTTGAGATTTGCTTCTTCCATTCAGTATTACATCTTTGAGATTTATCTGTACATAATTGTAATGCATTTCTTTTCCTTGAATGAACATACTAGGGATTTCTTTATTTATTCTGCTATTGATGGATGTTTGGGTTGCTTCCAGAGTTTTGCTGTGATGCACAATTCTGCTGTACATAGTTGTGCATTTGTTTCTTGGTACAGACATGTGTGAGTTTCCTAGGCTCTGTATGTAGGCGTGGGTTGCTAAGCTGCAGGGTGTATGACTTTACTAGGTAACGCCAGAATGTTTTCCAACTTATACTCCCAGTAGTCGTGGAGGGGAGTCTGTATTGCTCCACAGCCATGCCAATACTCAGATTGCCCAACTTTTAAATGTTTGCCAGTCTGGTATTTTTAAAAACTCTTATTTGTCTCATGTTAATGAGAAGGAACATTTTTTCGTATGCTTATGAGGCTTGGGTATGTTTTTTTTTGGTGAAGTTCCTATACAATTGCTTTGCCCATTTTTCTTTGGACATTTGTTTTTTCTTATTGATTTATAGGAGTTTTTTATGTGCTCTGTATATTAAATGGGTTGCAAATATCTTATTTCAGTTTGTGGTTTATCTTTTTATTCTCTTTACAGTACTTTTAATGAAGAAATTTCTGAATTTTAATGCAGTTGGATTTATCTTTCCTTTCCTTTGTGGTTTGTACTTGTTTTGTGTGTCTCACTCAGAAATTGTGAATCCTTGTGTGGTATGCAGAATAGCAGCTCTCCAAAATGTCTATGTTCAAATCTCCAAAAAGTGTGAATATACGTTCAACGGCAAAGGGGAACTAAGGCTGCACATGGAATTAAGGTTGCTAATCAGCTAACTTTAAAAATAGGGTGAGTAGCCTGGATTATGCAGGTGGACCCAATACAATCATAAGGTCTGTAAAAGTGAAAGGGAATCAGACTAAGTTATGATTACAGAAGAATGGGTTGAGACTTTTGGGGGTTTTTCAGAGATAGAATGTTGCTGACTTTAAAGGTGGAAGAAGGGGCCATGAGTCAAGGAATGTGGGCAGCCTCTAGATGCAAGGAAATGGACTCTCCCTAACGGCCCCTAAAAGAATGCAACAGCCCTGCTCACACTCTGATTTTAGTCCTATGGGACTCACAAGACTAAACCTACTAAACCTAACCTACTGAAGTGTCAGATAATAAATTTGTATTGTTTTAAGCTACTAAGTTTGTGGTCATTTGTTACAGCAGTAATGGAAAATGAATGCACCAACTCTACCCTGTTTTAGTTTGTTTTAAAGGAAAACTGGTTCTTCTACTGAGCACACTGGGCGATTCTGTCTTCTCTACCTACTTGTATTTCCTTTGCCTCCAGGTCAGAGGTTCTTAGCTCTGACCACACATGAACATTATCTAGGAAGGCTAACAAGGAAACTTTTTAAAAAATACCAAAGCCAAAAACCAAACCAAAAAAACCCAGATGCCTGGCCCCAAACCAGACCAACTAGATTATAATTTCTAAAAATAAGAACCAGGCATTGGTATACCACTTCATCCCTGTATCCATCGTCAATTCATATTTTTGTTTTGATCCATTTAAAAGTAAAGCAGACATGAGGGAATATCCTCCTCTTTACTGGGGCAGCCCTTCAATTCCAGACTCTCATCTGCCACAGTGAAGCCTGCCCTTTAAATCCTGAGACTCATGACCTCGACTTGGTTTCTCCTCCTACTCATACTTGTTGATTGCCCCTGAACCTTCTTGTTCCGGTTCGGCCACGTCCATTCTAGTGTTTCTGTTCTCATATGGAAGGAGCAGCTGCCTCTCCTCCAGCCCGTGATCTCTGGGAGGGCAGTGGCGTTGTTTTATTCACGTTTCGCATCTCTCTATTGCGCTCTGCAGCAGGTTAGTGAACATTAAAAACAAGCATTTCACTTAGTCATTAGGATAGGCTTAAAACTTACTTGAAGGGTAGCTTGGCTTTGTTTAGGAAACCAAATAAATGTGTGTCTGGTTAAAGGCTAAAATTAAGATGGGTAAGAAAACTGGAGTTGGTCACAGATTTCATGACCAGCAGGGTTACCCAGGGCCACAGGCAATTATGCACAAAAGCGATCTTCAGTGTGTGAAAACAAATATTTCTTCATGAGGAGTAAAATGAAGATAAACGGTCATTTTTCTTATGTCAGCTACTCAATCTTTCTTGCATAAGTTTGCTATGGAAGAAAAATTAATCATACATTACTTAAATCTCCTTTAAACGTTTAAATACTTGCTTAACACCTGTAAAATATTCTCAAACTAACTTCTCAAACTCCTCTCTGAGAATTTTAAATACTGTTTTCTGTGTTAGGAACTTAAATAGGGTGAATGTGTTAGAACAGTAACAATAAACCTGCTTATTCTTGAGTTTCCACCAAGATAAAAAGAACAAAAGAAACTTTGGATTTTTTTCCTTGGGAGAAATCGATTCTCTAAGGCAGTTGGGGAAGGAAAAAAGGAATCCAGCCTCCAAGGACTAGCAAGTAAGACCTCTTTAGACTCCCAGGGCCACGTCCTCAATTTCAAGAGAATGTGTAAGAATTGTGTGCAAAATTGATAAAGTATTGCTAAACAAAATAAGTTGGAGTCTTTGAGGGTTTAGAGACTTTTCCAGAAAATAAGTCAATTAAAAACCTCAACAAATTTATTTAACTGTTAGCTCTGTTACCGAAAACTAATTTGTATTTATACTTCATGTAAAGTAAACGAGGCTGAAAATCAAAATGACCTTTCAAAAAAATATTTACATCTGTCAGTTTTTACTTCAAGGCTTCTGAAATCTTGGTGAAGAAATATGTGGCTTTGTTTATTTTCATTTTTCCATTTCAGGAAACATCAGTAGTTTTATTTCTTACTGTCATTGTCAAATTTAATTCAAAAGTATTCTGAGGTTTGCTTTTGAAGAGCAAGTCAGAGGAGCTCAGGAGAAATAAATGAAATCTTGTGTATTAGTGCAAGTGGGGGAAAAAATAAACTCCTAAAGAGCTTTTATCCCTATAGACCAGGAGATAAAAGAACAATATTTTTTAATGTGCTATACAAATATTAAAAGTGTGTGTGTGTGTGTATGTGTGTGTGTGTGTGGTGTATGTGTGTGTGTGTGTGTGGTGTGTGTGTGTGTGTATGTGTGTGTGTGTGTGTGTGTGGTGTGTGTATGTATCTCACCATACTGTGGTTTACACCATTTCTGGCTTTAGAACTGTTTCTTTTCTCTTCAAATCATGTTCCAGATAAGACAGTCTTACTACTCTCAGATATGAGATATTTTTCCTTTTCTCGGTGGCGAATAGAAAGCATATTTATTGTCCAAAATTTTCAAAATATTCCATGACATTTAGTTTCTTGAATAATAGGAAAGTATCTTATTCAAGCTGATAAACTACATTTTATTTGAAACAGATGAGCAGAATTCCCATTAGTGGGAGACATCATCTCTCTAAATAACATGCCCCTCACTGGTTACCTCATTTATCTGGTTGGTCATCTCCCTAAATAACATGCCCCACACTGGTTACCTCATTTATCTCGTTGGTTATTTATACTCTGTCATCCTGGACTTCCAATATGCATTTTATACAATATTAATATTAGAAGTCAAAATAATTCAATGATGGAAGAATGAAGCTTTCTGTGTGTATAAAAGAAGGAAGCTGAACATCTACCTCTCTGATCAAGCTAATCTAATTTAGGTAGAATGTACAAGTTATTTAGGAGAATAACTCTCCTGAATCTGTCAGTGGGAAGAGACCTTTGGAAAAATCCTTTGTGTATCCTTGACAAGAAAAGACTGCAGACCTTAGTGTAGGGCTACATCCTATCATTAGTACACAATACCCACTTCACCCACGCACATCAACAAAGTTGGACTGCTCTACATCCTAATTAATGACATGCAAAACATACATGTTAGGAAAAATAATGGCATGCATAGAGGCAGCAATACTTTACCATCCTTCTGATTTCAACTTTTGTACAACTTCAGATCTGTGGTAATGGTTAGGTGGATGTGGTGTAAACACATACGAATTACCACAAGGTACTCACTTAAGATACACTTTCCCTCCTCATTTATCCCTCACCAATCCCTGAAATCTGGGCACTTGGACTGGAAATAAAAATAAGGGGATAGACGGGTGTGGTGGCTCAGGCCTGTAATCCCAGCACACAGGAGGCTGAGGTAGAAGAATCATTTGAGACCAGCCTGGGAAACACAGCGAGACTCCCATCTCAAAAATAGCTTTAAAAATTAAAAAAAATAAGGGAGTAATAAAGAATTAGTGAAATCTGGCACATTATTGGACTGCTGGGTTAAACAGCTGCCCCTGGATGCTGCAATTTTCACGAAGTCCCTTTAATTGCTCTGTACCTCTGATTCTTCATAAATAAAAATAGTTCAGTCCACAAAGAGATGATAAATGCTTGAAGTGATGGGTACCGCAATTACCCTGATGTGACTGTTACACATTGTATGACTGTATCAAAACGTCGTATGTACCCCACGAATATATACACCTATTCCGTATCTATAACAATTTCAACAGATGGGTTAGAAAGGACATAAGAGAAAAGGATAGCTTCAGAAATGTTTTAGATATGGTGTTACTGTCTCCTTCAAGTGCAAAGGAAGCTTAGGAGGAACAGCAGCAAACATTTTTGCATGGGGTAAGTCAACTGGCAAGGAATACAATAATAGACCATATACTGTACTTACCAATAATAACAGTGTTATCATCAGCAATTAACAACTTGCTGTGGACATAGATAAGCTCGGTGACTAGGTTTCCTTCGAGCTCTGCATGTGTTCTAAGACCACAGAATGATATGTAATTTATCCACTGATTGCCAACTGCAAATTTAAAAAGAAATTATTAAAATTAATGTGACCAATCTCAATAAATACACATTAAATCTTATTGTTTCTCAAAACATACTACTTAGATTGTTCAGAATAGATTGTATATTATATGTATATTTTTTCTATTTCAGAATTCATCCAGGATTTATTTTGGTATCTGAATTTCATATTGTCAATCTGAATGGCTATATATATATA
>NW_016809465.1:11340-26992 GCF_001698545.2 Rhinopithecus bieti
AAATTTAAAAAGAAATTATTAAAATTAATGTGACCAATCTCAATAAATACACATTAAATCTTATTGTTTCTCAAAACATACTACTTAGATTGTTCAGAATAGATTGTATATTATATGTATATTTTTTCTATTTCAGAATTCATCCAGGATTTATTTTTGGTATCTGAATTTCATATTGTCAATCTGAATGGCTATATACATATATATATATATATATTTTTTTTTTAATTGAAGTGTTTTCTGTCTTCCCTTTGCTAAGGCAATCCAAAAAGCTATTTGAATATGAACATTTTATTTCAATGATTTGATGAGTTAACAACTGAAGAGTAATGGTGAACGCTGAGCCAGAATAGATTAACCAAGACTTCAGTGTGACATTTGCTTCTATCCTGCTTGACATTCGCTGCAGTTTGAATCAGATGCAAGGTGTGTGCCAAACCACCTGATGCTACATCATTTGTAGCACATTCAGCATGAAGCATCAGTTAAATTCTGCAGACTTTGGGTAAATAAAAATATTGGCAATGAAAAACCACTCCTCCCTTTAGATCATTAAAATTAGGAAATAGAAGAATCCTTACTACATTAGACTTAGAATTTTCTTCAGAGCAAGCAGCACCAGGTTTGTACTTTAAACTATTGCCCTCCATCTCATCACGTGGGGGCCATTCACATGATGAGAAGAAATGCATTCCATACTAAGCCAGCTCATAATCATGACCCCTGGTGTGAGTGTTAGTCACAGGATTTTACGGTCTTTCTCCCACACAGCAGTTGTCTTGGATAAGCAAAGTCTGATACCAAGAATAAATGGAGTGGAACCAAACCATCACAAATTCTAATATCAAGAGAGCATACTTTTTTTTGTCTTTAAGAGAATTCGAAGCATACTAATAGAAAGGTGGCAGCTCATGTCCCATTTACTGAAGTTTCCATTTATTACTGATGGTTTCTATTTTGCTACTGATACTATTCAGTGTTTCTATTAAGTTTGGGTATCTTGGAAAGGAATCCATTCATAGGTTACGTACAGAGATGCCTGCATTTAGAGATAGCTTTCCCCTCATATACATATGAGTGATGTTGTATAGCTGTGTTTGTTGAGAGTTGAAATGTTGGTATACTAGTGCATCGTGTGTAAGAGACGCATTTCTAAAAAGTTTCATGTAAATGAGATTTTTGCAATCAATTTATTCCCCTATTTGTTAATGTTATATTGGGAAGATGCTTCATCTGAAGAATCGCCTCCTTTTTAAAGTATTTTCTGATCCATTTTCTTTTTTAAGCCCCTCAGGCCTATAAAATTCCTGGATAACATTTCTAACATAATGCCTAGTATCTTACAAATATTTATGTAATCCTCAATTTATTCTACTGTTATACAGGAACTGGATCTTACACATCTTGGTATTCTCATCCATTCACAGTGCTAAAAAAAAAAAAAGCTGAATAAATGTGTGAGTGCATAAATGAATATTCAGGTGCCAGCTGAAACTAAAAAATATTTTACCTTTTAATTTCTCTGTATCATCTACTCTCCTACAGCTGGATCATGATCTAGAATTTATAAGTTTAAGATACAAAGCAGCTTTTCAAAGGAATCATGGAGCAAGTCCTTTGCTAAAGTAAGTATTTTTTTTACAGTAATTTCCATTAAAATTCACATTGAACAATATAGTAGACCAGTGGTTCTCAGAGTGCATGAAGACCACCTCTATGGAACTTGTTAAAAGCAGATTCCTGTGACTATTCCCAGAATTCTGATTCAGCAGAAATCAATTCAGTAAGTTCCCTAGGGGATATTGTTTTTGAATGACACTGCCATAGAGCTTTGATAATTATTTAAGATTAGTATACACTAAGAAAATAATACACCATGACCAAGTGAGATGTATTCCAGGATGCAAGTCTGCTCAATATAAGGAAATCCATTATTAGACATTAAATTGACCAATCTAGGGAGAAAAATAATTATCTTAACAGATGCTGGAAAGCTTTTGACACAATTCAGTATCCACTCCTGATAAAAGCAATGAAGAAAGTAGGAAATGATGAATACTTTCTTAACATGCTGAAAAAATATATAATATATGTATTATACATTTATATGTATATGTGTGTATAATAATTTCAATACTATTTAGCATTGCCTTGGAAGTATCAGCCAATACAGTTGTGTAAGAGAAATCATATAAAAAGTGAAGTCATCCCCACTTGCAGATACTATGAAAACATAACTGAAGAATCAGTAATAAAATTATATCAAATAATAAAAATATTAAATATAATAACAGGATATAAATTAACATATAGAAATCAACAGCCTTTATACACACAAAACAACCATTTAGAGAATATAATCACAGACAAAGCCCCATTTAGAATGACAACAAAGAAAATAAAAGAGATAAACTTAATGGTTCGTGTGCAAAATTTTATAAAGAAAAAGTTAAAACACTATCAAGACACAAGAGTAGACTTGAACAAATGGAAAGATTGCTCTTGTTCTGGGATAGAACAATTCACCATTATAAAGATGTCAACTCTTCCCAGGTTATTTATAACTTTAATGTGATCTCATTACATTACATGAGATCACATTAATGTAATGTAATATAATGTATTGTAATGGAAAAAATATCAACAAGTTTTCATGGAGTTAGATAACCTGTAGTTTGTATGGAAAAAATAAACATGCAAGAATAAATTGAGAAAACAGAAGAGAAAAGCTATGAGTCATTAGCCCTATCAGATATTAACACATACTATAAAGTCGGTATAATTAAAAGAATGTAGATCTAGCAGATAAATAGACAGATAAACCAGTGAACGGGATAGAAAGTCCAAAAAGAGATGCAAATACATAAGGAAATTTTGTATATGATAAAGGAAACAGCTCAAATGATAAGGACGAGGACTTTCAAATAAAAGGTGCTAGTACAGTTCCACAGCCACCTGAAAAAGATAAAACTCCAAAATTTTTTTATCAAGAATAAACTCCAAATGGATCAGAGATAAAAATGTAAGCAAATGAAACCAGACAAGTGATAGAAGAAAGCAAGCGTGAATTCTTCTATACCTCAAATGTAGGAAAGACTTTGTATGTATCCAAAGGCAAAAAAAAAAAAAGAAAAAGAAAAAAGAAAAGAAAAGATTGGTAAATTGGTTACATTAAAAAAATAATAACACAAAACACCACCAGCAAAAAACAAAAGGCAGAAGACAAATTAGGAGAAAGCATTTGCGGTATATGTCACAGATAAAGAGGTGATAATCCTAACATATAAAGAACTACAAATAATTGAAGGGAAAAGAAAATCAAAATCTTAATAGAAAAATGGGCAAAAGACATGAATAGACAATTCACACACACAAAAGGTACATTTGAAAAGATATCCATGTTGACTCATAATGATAGAAATGCAAATAAAAATGACATTGAGAAACCATTTCTTATCTAATAAGACTGGCAAAAAATAAAAGTAGGACAACATATTCTGTTAGTGAAAATGGGTTGAAGCCAGACTCTCTCATATACTGGTGATAAAAATGCAAATTTGTACAAATTTTTTGAAGGGTCATTTAGCAATATCTAACAAAGCTACCTATGTGTTTACCTCCTGACCCAGCAATCCCACTCTAGAAATTTACTCTAAATATATACCTCCAACAAATAAGAGTATATATGTATATATATTAATATATACAGTTACCCATTGTATATAGTTCTATTAGAAGCATATAATTGTTGTTGAAATTAATCTAACTGCTCATTCATAACAAAGTGATTGAATAAACTATGGCAAATCCACATATGGAAGACTATGCAGTGTTAAAAAGAAATGAAGATCTCTGTGAATTAATATGGAGTGATTTCCAGGATATTCTGTTAAATGGAAAAGAAAAGGTGAACAAGAGAATATGCAGTATATTTTTTGTGAAAGAGATCTGGAGAAATAAGAAAATATACACTTATCTGAGCATTTTTCCAAGAAGAAACACAAGATTAACCTAGAAACTGATGAAACCGGTTACCAATAGGGGATGGGTGAGTACAGGGTGAAAAAGATAAAAGGTTGGGGTAGAAACTGAAAGTATAGAGGAATGGCATTTATCTAAATATACTTTTTGTGTAGCTCTGGCTATTGGAAGCATAGCTCATGCATTCAAAAAAAATAAGAGAGATTAAAAAAAAAAGCCTGAAATGTAATATAAACCAAAGCAAATGAACCAAACCAAATGAAGTTAATAACATAATCCAAGCAAATGAAGTTAACAACATAATCCAACTACTTTTGATCACAGACATTTGAGTCTACACCCTTAGGCTAAAGGCAAAAAACACTGTAAGCAAGTGTTAAACTCTAGTAAGTAGATTCATTTTTCACAGTGGTATGGGCCAGCAATCCCAAAATTATTTTCTGTGTATTGTAAGGTTGAGGAAATACATAAATATGCTGCGGATTAGGGAGCTGTGTTTCTCACTGTGAAAGAAAGGAGGTATAAGCATAAAGAGAGGGATGACTAGAAGGAATCCTATGTTGTGGGATTGGAATTGGAGGTATCCATATGACAAGAAAGAGACAGAACAGGTTTGTGTGTGTGTACAGAGGCCCAAAGTAGTGATATTCTAGTAGCAATGATCACATCTAGCACCCAGATTTTGCTTTATAAATACAATTTTTCACTAAAAAAACCTAGGTTCCTTGGAGAAATGGCTGATTGTAGGGCTAGTGTTGGGAATATATGAGTCTGGGACACCTTGTTGTGCCAGTTAAAGAAGACGATTATTGGGGACATGTTCAAAAAACATCAAGCCACCTTTAAAAGGCCCTCATTGGCCAAACCTGGGCAAGCTGAACTCCAAGATCTTAACTCATTGAATAAAAGAAGCTGTAAATTCATACTAATATAAGTACATAAATGGAGAAAAAGGGAAAACTTCCCTTACAGTAAAATTCCAACTAATTAATTTAAAAGAAAATAATAAATATAGAAAAAAATGATGGAATCAGAAAGTCAGCATTTGGTAACTCACGATAATTGGTTCAGAGAATGATTAACGCATGCTAAAACCAGGAGGTCAACGGTTGATAAGAAGCAGGATATTTATATACACCTAAAGTATTTTCCTACAAAATACTATTAATTATGAAGGGGAAAATAGTGGAGAATACTGGCAGACACCACCTTCACTAAGTGATCAAAGTTAATATAACCAGTAAGGTTGTTCCTGCTATGTTACAGTAAGAACACAACCTCACTTCTGTGATACTGCTCCAAAAAAGCGTAACTTAAATCTAATCACGAGAAAACAACAGATGTACCCAAATTGAGGGACAATCTACAGAGCAACTGGCCTGTACTCTTCAAAAACACCAAGATCATGAAAGCTCTGCCACCCCCCCATCAAAATGATTGAAAGATAATTTCAGATTAAAGAAAAATAAAGACACATGACAACTTAATGTCACAAATGATTGTGAACTGAATTCTAGCCTAGGAAAAAGCCTTCTTCCCTCTTTTGCTATGAAGAACATTCCTAAGACAACCGGCAAAATTTCAATAAGTTCTATAAACTGATAACAGTATTATATCAATGTTCATTTATTTTGATAATTGAACTATACTTGCTTAAGAGAATGTCCTTGTTTTCTCAGAAACACACATACATATTTAGGGGGAAATTGGTATCATGGCTGCAACTTATTCCAAAACGACTCAGAGTAAAAAAAAAAAAATCCCAACATCTATATATCAATGTATCTTTCTGTTAAAAGATAAAGCAAAGAAAGTAAAATGATTACAACATCTGGGAAATTAGGATGAAGGATATATGGCAGTCCTGGAAGTTGTTCTATAAATTTGAAATTATTTCAAAATTAATTTTTTTTTAAGATTAATGATACTGACTAGCTGTCAGCAGCTTGAAGGTTTAGGACATGGCATATTTGTAATTTTCTAAAGCACATCATGTGCCATGTCAAAGTAGGCCTAGAAAGTATCAGCAAAACATCACTTAGTAAGACAGCCTGTCAGCCCACAGTCCACACCTACTTCCCACTCATCCTTGACTATGCAGTCATTCTTATGAAGTAATTAAATCTTTATTTCTTTGTGAAAAATGGCCTTGGGAAGAGAGCTAACAGTTGGTACCAGTAACATGATCTAAAAGAAAGATAATGGTTCCTAGCCAGAAAGTGGACAAATGCGAGTGTGGCCTGCCAAATGCTATGGAGACATCCATTTATGATGTGAATCAATTCACCATGAACTCTATATGGAAAGAAGAAAAAACAAATAGAGAAAATATTTCAGCCAGTACTTTATTCTGTGAAAAAAACTGGCTCAACAGTAATAGGTACAAAGGTTGGTGATGTTAATTTATGTTCTGAGGATATACCAGAGAGACATATGCTTTTTGAAGAAAATATGAGCAAACCAGGAGCATATACAAGCATTAATGTGAAGAAATACATAAACAAGTATAAGAAAGAGTCCCAAATTATATAATGTCATGGAGGTATCTGAGGACCTGGAGATTTATTCAGATCCCAGGACATACCTGTTGTGAACATTGGTGTGTGCATCACACACACCAGGGCCTGTCAGGGGAATGGGAGGCTAGGGGAGGGATAACATTAGGAGAAATACCTAATGTAGGTGATGGGTTGATGGGTGTAGCAAACCACCACGACACGTGTATACCTATGTAACAAAACTGCATGTTCTGCACATGTACCCCAGAACTTAAAGTATAATTAAAAAAAAAAAAAAAAAGGAAGAGAAATTCAATACAATAGACTCGATATTTATAAGGAAATTTCGTGAAAGGACATCAAGAATTGTTACAGGCTTTTGTTACTTAAAAACTGGTAGCACTTGGTATATGTACATATCTAATCCTGATTGAAAACTTCTGGCCCTTAAATTATACTAAATTGGCTGCTAAAATAGCGAAATTAACAAAAATTATAAAAACGATAAAGAAATGCTTTAAATTAAACATTAAATCTCTGAAGACTGGTGTATCAGATAATTACATACTAATAGCTGCTGGTTTTCTTTTCAGGAATGTTAACATATTCATAGCAGCAGTTTTGTTATTCTAAATAATTAAAACAGTAGAGAACTATATTTCTCTATCCAATGAGAGATTAGCTAGTTCATGTATTTAAAACCCACTACATATGCAAAAACAAAGCCAACAATACAACCTTGTACTTTAGAAACAGGCATTATGTAATTAATCTTTTCTCTTTGTCTAGCATATGAACATTTTTCCCACTGAGATGCCTTGTTTTTGACTGTTCCCAAGGTACTTGGAAATCTTTTTACAAACAGGCTTAGCACTGAAATTACTTCTTGTGTTAAAATCCAATTTGTACCCTTGAATAGGCAAAGGCAGGAAAAGGGTCTAGAGCCAAAGGAAATACCTTATAATAAGCCCAGGACATTTTTACTGTTGAAAACATAATAGGCTTGTTTTGATTTTTGTTTCTTCTCTTATATCCTCACCTGTGCTTTTTTACAAGCCACTGCCAGCGCTGAATGATTTTCCCGATTTTACTTTATCAATATATCTTTTATAAATTCACTCATTCACTATCATCTTCATTTTAGGCCTTTAGAAAACAGAGACAGAGATAATACTCCAGCAAATCTCTGTCCTACATACAATGAGATACAACTTTTGGAAGTATTCGTTATTGGTGATGTACATACCTTTTGTCTAAAGTTGTTTCCAAAAGTTTTGTAGGTTGAGCAGACCATCAGTGAAAAATTGCTGAACACACAACACCAGTATATGTATATATGTATATTTTGAAATTCTATACATTAAAACTTGCCACTATTTTAATTTGTCAATGTTTTAAATTTGTAAAGTTTCTAAATCATTTAAAATTCTTACAATTTGTAAATTTTATACTATAAAATTCTCTTCTTTAAAGTGTACAAATCAATATGTTTTATAAGTAGTACATTTCCAAGGCTGTACAACCATCACCACTACCTAAGTTTAAGACATTTTTATCACCCCCCCAAAAAACCCTATACTCATTAACAATTACACCCCATTCCACTCTCCCCTACACCCTATTATTCTACTAACTGGCTCTATGGATTTGCCTATTGAAGACATTTATAAAAATGAAACCAGACAATATGTGGCCTTTTTTTTTTTTAATTTATTTTTTTATTATACTTTAAGTTCTAGGGTACATGTGCATAACGTGCAGGTTTTTTACATATGTATACTTGTGCCATGTTGGTGTGCTGCACCCATCAACTCGTCAGCACCCATCAATTCATCATTTATATCAGGTATAACTCCCAGTGCAATCCCTCCCCCCTCCCCCCTCCCCATGATAGGCCCCGGTGTGTGATGTTCCCCTTCCCGAGTCCAAGTGATGTCATTGTTCAGTTCCCACCTATGAGTGAGAACATGCGGTATTTGGTTTTCTGTTCTTGTGATAGTTTGCTAAGAATGATGCCTGGCTTCTTTCACTTAGCGTAAGGTCTTCAGGGTTCATCTGTGATGCAGCATGTGTCAGTTCAAGCCTTTTTACATCTAAATAATACTGCACTGTATGGATACACCCCATTTTGTTGCTACATTCATCAATTAATGGACATTTGGCTTTCTGAATAATGCTGCTATAAACATTCGTGTACAAATTTTTGTGTGGACATTTGTTTTTAATATCTGAGTAAATGTTAAGGAGTAGAACTGCTGGGTTATAGGGTAATTACATTTAACTGTTGCGGAACTGCCAAACCGGCTTTCCAAAGAAGCAGTACCATTTTTCATTCCCAACAGTAATGTGTTAAGGTTCCACTATTTACACATCCTTGCCAATACTTTATTATTATTATTATTGCCATCCTAGTGAATGTGAAGGTGTGAGGTTGTATTGCGGGTTTGAGTTGAATTTCTAGTGATTAGTGATATTGAGTTTTCTTTCATGTACTTATCAGCCATTTGAATATCTACTTGGAAAAACACCTGTTTAGATCCTTGGCCCATTTTTTATTTTTTGAGTTATTTTTATTTTTATTATTGAATTGTAAGAATTCTTTATACATTCTGTACACTAGTTCCTTATATATATGATTTGCAAACAGTTTTCTCCCATTCTGTGGGGTGTTTTCACTTCCTTGATAATGTTCATTGGAGCACAAAGGCTTCCGAGCTTTCATGTTTGATGAAATCCAAATTATCTATTTTTATACGTTTGCTTGTGCTTTCGGTGTAAAATCCAAGAAGCCATTGTCACAATGATTTGTGCCTATTATTTTCTTCTGGGAAATGTATAGTTTTCGTTTTTATATTCAGGCCTTTGATCCCTTTTGAGTTAATTTCTGTATATGATATGAGGTAGGGGTTCAACTTGTTTTGTTTTTTTGCACGTGGATATCTAGTTTTTCCAGCACCATTTGTTGAAAAGACTATTCTTTCTCCATTGAATTGTTTTGGCACCATCTTGCTGAAATTTAATTGACCATAATCATAAGAACTATTTTTAGATTCTCAACTCTATTCAGTTGATCTGTAAGTCACACTATTATTGTGGGTTTGCTGCAAGTTTTGAAATCACGTATGTGACACCTCCAATTTGTTCTATTCAAGATAGTTTTGGCAATGCTAAATGCCTTGAAATTTCAAATGAACTTTAGGATTTGTCAATTTTTTGCAAAAAGGTAGTTGGGATTTTGATAGGGATTGTGTTGAATGTATAGAAAAATTTGGAGAGTACTGCCATCTTAACAATGCCAAGTCTTTCAATCCATTAACACAGAGTATCTTCTTATTTATTTAGATCTTCCTTAATCTCTTTCAATATTTTATTATTTTCAGCATATCTTCCACTGCCTTTATTAAATTTATTGCTAAATATTTAATTCTTTTGATACTATTTTAAATCGAATTGTTTTCTTAATTTCATTTTCAGTTTATTAATTGCTAGAGTATAAAAGTGAATTGATTTTTGAATACTCATCTTGTATCTTGAAACATTGCTAGACTAATTTATTATCTGTAATAGTATGTGTCAATTCCTTTGAATTTCCTGCATACAAGATCATGTCCTCTATAAAAAGAGGTAGTTTTATTCTTCCTGTTCCTTTCCCTTTAAAAAATGTATTTGTCTTGCTCAATTGTTGTGACTAAAACCTCCAGTACAGTGTTGACAAGAGTGAACTTTCTCATCTCGTCACTGATCATAGAGGAGAAAACTTTCAGTATTTCACCATTACGTATGATGTCAGCTTATATATGACATCTACAAATACCATTTATATGGCTGAGGAAGTTCCCATGTATTCCTAGTTTGTTGAGGTTTTTTTGTTTTGTTTTAATTATTTTGCCAAATAATTTTTCTGTGTCTAATGAGATGATTATTTGCGGTTTTTGTCCTTTGTTCTATTAACACAGTGCATTACACTGATTGATTTTCAGATGTTAAAACCAACCAGGCATTCCTGGGAAAAATCCCATTTGGTCATGATGTATAATCCTTTTTATATCGCTGGATTCAGTTTAGTAGTATTTCACTGAGGAATTCTGTGTGTACATTCACAAGGAATATTGATCTGATTGATCTGTGGCTTTCTTTTCGAGATGGAGGCTCATTCTGTCGCCAGGCTGGAGTGCAATGGCGCGATCTCGGCTCACTGCAAGCTCTGCCTCCCGGGTTCAAGCGATTCTCGTGCCTCAGCCTCCCGAGTAGCTGGGACTACAGTTGCAGGCCACCACACCCAGCTAATTTTTGTATTTTTAATACAGATGGGGTTTCACCATGTTGGCCATGGTGGTCTCGACCTCTTGACTTCGTGATCCTCCTGCCTCGGCCTCCCAAAGTGCTGGGATTACAGGTGTTAGCCACCACACCTGGCCCTTTTCTTTTATTATAATGACTATGGTTTTGGTATCAGGATAATACTGGACTCATAGAATGTGTTGGGAAGTATAGTAATGCATTGCTTAATGATGGGGATACATTCTGAAAAATGTGTCATTGGGTGATTTTGTCATTGTTTGAACATCATAAAGTTTAATCACACAAACCTACTACACAAATTATATAGTCTACTACATACCCAGGCTATATGGTATAGCTTATTGCTCCTAGGCTACAGACCTGTACTGAATACTGTAGGCAACTGCAACTTAATGACAAGTATTTGTGAATCTAAGCATAGAAAAGGCATGGTAAAATCATGGTATAAGAGACCAAAAATGATACACTTACATAGAGCACTTACCATGAATGAAATTGCTCTGGGTGTGAGTGAGTGGTGAATACATGTGAAGACCTAAATTATTACTGTGCACTACTGTGGACTTATAAATGCTGTACACTTAGGTTACACTAAATTTTTAAATTTATTTAAAAACAAAGGAATTGTACCATGACATGAGTATGACTGTGACATCATTTGGTGACAGGAATTTCTCAGCTCCATTATAATCTTACAGGACCACCATCATGCTGCAATCTGTTGTTGACTGAAATGTCATTATGCAACATGTAACTGTATTCCTTTCTCCTATCTATTTTTGGGGAGAAGTATATGAAGGATTGGTGTTAATTCTATTGCGGATGGTAGAACTAACTAGCAAAGCCACTGGGCCTGGGCTTTTCTTTGTAGGAAGATTATTGATTGCTAAATTAATCTCTTTACTTGTTATTGCTCTATTTAGAATTTCAATTTTTTCTAGAATCAGTTTTGGGAGTTTCTGTCTTTAATACAATACCATTAATGGTACATATCAACACTGGGCCACGAGGTGCCCATTTAATATCGTTTCTGAGTGTATCTGTGAGGGGTTTTCTGGATGAGATTTGTATTTGAATCCGTGGATTCATTAAAGTAGATTGCCCTCCCCAATGTTGGTGGGCATCATCTAATCCATTGAGCGCCAGAGGAGATCAAAAGACAGATGGAAGAGGAATTCATGCCTTTTGATTCTTGCTTTTCTGCTTCTGTTGGAATCTTGGTCTGCTCTTACCCTTTTACTGCGATTAACACCATTGGCTCCTCTGATTCTCAGGCCTTCAGACTTGGATGAGAATTACATACCCAGCTTTCCTGGGTGTCCAGCTTGTAGATTGTGGAACTTCTCAGCTTCCGTAATTACTTGAGCCAATTCCTCATAAAAAATAAATCTTTTCATCTCATGTATATATCCCGAAAGATCGATATACTAGAGAATATAATTCATATATACAATTTTATATATTGTTTATATAAGAATAAAAATATATCTATATATATTTATAATATATAAGTTAAATACTATACTCGTTTATTATATATACATCTTTTCATATAGATAAAGAATATATCTTATATTAATATAGATGGATATATAACATATAATAAATAAATTGCTATTTATATATTGTATAAAATATCTATAATGTATAAAATAACATTTATTAACATATTATTTAATAAATTTTTATTTATATATATAAATATATACTGCATATAAATATGTAAATATATAAAATATATATTCATACATGTATCTTTTATATATATGAAAAGATTTATCATGAGGAATTGGCTCAGGTAATTATGGAGGCTGAGAAGTTATATTTATATAATTTCTTAATTTATATATATATCTCCTATTGGTTCTGTTTCTCTAGGGAACCCCGACTAATACAGTGTCTTTAAAGGAATTTATCCATCTATCTGGGCTAATTTGTTGGCATACAACTGTTAATAGTATTCTACACTCCATTTTATTTCTGTAAAGTCAGTAGTAATGTCTCCTCTATTTCTGATTTTGGTACTTTGAGTCTTCTCTATTTGTTACTTGGTCCACCTAAAAGGTTTGTCAATTTTGTTGATCTTTTCAAAAAGCCAACTTTTGGCTTCACTAATTTTTTCTATTATCTCATTTATTTTCCCTCCAATCTGTTATTTCTTTTGGGTTTATTTTGGGTTTATTTTCTCTTCTTTTCTACTTTCCTAAAATGTAAGGTTAGGTTATTGATTTGAGATTTCTTATTTTCTATTAAATAATATAAATGTTTATAGCTATAACTTTCCCTGTAAGCATTGCTATAGCTGCCTTTCATAAGTTTGGATATGTTGTTTTCATTTTCATTCATCTCAAAATATTTTCTACCGTCCTTTGAAGTATCTTCTTTGATTCTTTGTTTATTTAGAAGTATTTTGTATAATTTCCACCTATCTGTGAATTCCCAACATTTCCTTTTGTTATTTATAATTTCATTCCACTGTGGCCAGAGAACATACTTTACACAATTCCTTAAATGCTTGTACCAAATGAGTTTCTTACACTTTACTGAGGAGCTCTGTGTATGTGTGTGAGGGCCACAGGCCTTACACACTCCCCGGCATGCAGTTTATAACTCTGTCTTAGGCTTCACTTTCTGCTTGCACAAAGCCTCAAGGTCAGCTAGAGGTGAGAGCTTAGGGTCGCCTCAATCCTTTCCTGAGCATGCGCATTGCCCTGGGCATGGGCACCGCCCTCCACATACCCATGACCTTTCAGATTCCCAGGGATACGTAGGAGGTTTCTAGTGCCCACTAGGGGATCTCCTCCCTCAGCTTTTCCTCTTAAGATTTTTTAGTCAGCATCAGCTTCTTGCTCACTCAACTGTTACTGCCGCTTCAGTTAGCTGTGATGCTAAATAAATGTTGCTGATTGTTTTTGATAAATACCCAGGTTTTGTTTTGTTTTTTTAGATGGAGTCTCGCTTTGTCGCCCAGGCTGGAGTGCAGTGGTGCGATCTCGGCTCACTGCAAGCTCCGCCTCCCGGGTTCACGCCATTCTCCTGCCTCAGCCTCCCGAGTAGCTGGGACTACAGGCGCCCTCCACCACGCCCGGCTAATTTTTTGCATTTTTAGCAGAGACGGGGTTTCACCGTGTTAGCCAGGATGGTCTCGATCTCCTGACCTCGTGATCTGCCCACCTCGGCCTCCCAAAGTGCTGGGATTACAGGCGTGAGCCACCTGGACCGACCGTAAGTACCCAGGTTTTTTAAAAAGGCTACTTGCACTGAGCAAGGTCTGAGTCAGGTGAAATAAATATAAGTACTTAGAATGGGAGTTTAAAGGGAAGTGTCAGACGGGTCAAATAATGACAATACTGTGAGAATTGTTGGGACATGGGAGCCTCAACCCTGATCTGCTCTCTCCAATGGCTGCTAGGCTGCTGGTTTTCACCCTGATTTGAGCAGCTGTTGGCTTTTAGGACTATCTTGGAGCTGAGAAGTGGGAGATGGGTATACGGCAAGTTAAAATGCCACACAGCTTGCTATTCTTACCAAGATTCACCTGTTTTTCTTCATTAAACACTCCTTGGATTGTTACAAGCCTTTAATTTCCCCGTCCAAAGAAGTTGATTATGACAACTTTTGTCAATATTTTGTTGCTTTTATGTAGGACTGTATTTTTGGAGATCCTTCCTCTGCCATTCCTGCTGATGTCCTAATTTCTTCCTTTTAAGCTAAAAATATACAGACTTGGAAAGTCTATTATTTTCTACCCACATTCCAGTACATCATCCAGTGCACCCCATTTGGGAGGCTACTAGTATAAAATAAAATCTTCCTTCAAAAACTCAATTGAGGTTTATATTATATCTGAAGGGCACCACATGATTAGGACGAGTCCTTCTGCCTTTTCCAGACCTCCTGTGGCAGCTCCATTCTCTTGGTCCCTTGGATTGAAACTCAGAATTAGCTGACACTTCCCTTCCTCTCCTGCTCCCACATTCCCTCAAGTCTTCCCTCACAGTCTTATCCACACATGACCCTCCCTTTCCATTACCAATGTACCTTTGTCTCTTGCCTGCCACCATCTCTACCCTGTTTACCAACAGTAAATGAATCTTCATATAAACGTCAGTTTGATGAGTTTGCTCCAGGGGCTCAGAGGTGTCCACCAAACTCTTCTTGCCTTCTGGATAAAACATAGCCTTTCTAGTGTGGCTGTCCAAGTTTTCACAATCTGGACCCAACTTGAACTGGAAGTCATACAACTTGGGTTCTGACTCCAGTTTAGTTTGTTTCGATTGCACAGAGATATAGGGCAATATTGAGTGCCCACTATATGCTGAACCCATAGTTCAGGGAGATATACATAGGTAAACCTCTAGTTACAATATATTGTAGCCAAGAACTAGGTAGAAGAATCAATTAAGAAGACATCTGGCCGGGCGCGGTGGCTCAAGCCTGTAATCCCAGCACTTTGGGAGGCCGAGACGGGCGGATCACTAGGTCAGGAGATCGAGACCATCCTGGCTAACACAGTGAAACCCTGTCTCTACTAAAAAATACAAAAAACTAGCCGGGCGAAGTGGCGGGCGCCTGTAGTCCCAGCTACTCAAGAGGCTGAGGCAGGAGAATGGCGTAAACCCAGGAGGCGGAGCTTGCAGTGAGCTGAGATCCAGCCACTGTACTCCAGCCTGGGCGACAGAGCCAGACTCTGTCTCAAAAAAAAAAAAAAAAAAAAAAAAAAAAAAAACTCAGGCCGGGCATGGTGACTCACGCCTGTAATCCCGGCACTTTGGGAGGCCGAGGCGGGCAGATCACCTGAGGTCAGGAGTTTCAGACAGGCCTGGCCAACATGGTGAAACCTTGTCCCTACTAGAAATACAAAAAAAAAA
>NW_016809465.1:29609-90289 GCF_001698545.2 Rhinopithecus bieti
AAAAAAAAAAAAAAAAAAAAAAAAAAAAAGACATCTGAGGCCGGGCATGGTGACTCACACCTGTAATCCCGGCACTTTGGGAGGCCGAGGCGGGCAGATCACCTGAGGTCAGGAGTTTCAGACAGGCCTGGCCAACATGGTGAAACCTTGTCCCTACTAGAAATACAAAAAAAAAAATTAGTTGGGCGTGGTGGCACATGCCTGTAATCCCAGCTACTTGGGAGGCTGAGGCAAAAGAACTGCTTGAAGCCAGGAGGGAGAGGTTGCAGTGAGTTGGGACCGTGCCATTGCACTCCAGCCTGGGCAACAAGAATGAAGCCCTGTCTCAAAAAAAAAACAAAAACAAAAAGAAGACATCTGTGAAAGCGTCTTTGAAAAGTATAAAAAATTGCATTCAGTAGATAAAGAAGAACAAACAACTATAATGTCTCATAAAGATGATTGTTATTATCAAAATAATTATAAACAAAAATAAATAGAAATTATAAAGATGCTCAGTTTTTATTACCTATTTAGTCTTGGTGTCTTCATTTGAATAATGGTTTGGGCAACTAAATGAGAATAAATGCTTTATTACAGGTGAACATTTTGTGGGGTACCTTTTATAAATAGAGTTCTATAATCACACTGTGAAACATTAATGATTACTGATACCTCGCCTTCATAATAAAAAAACACCATATGAGAAAAAAAGCAGTTACTTACGCTCTGCTTTTAACTGTCCAAGAATGGAATTTTCTCCTCTGCACATGGTTCTGAAAATATGTAAAGGAAAAAAAATAATTACAGAGGTTTCAAAGCAACCAATCCCATGCAATGTCTGTAGGTTTAATCCTAACACAAGTAAAAACAGAACAAGTGCTTCTATGAGAAGATGCTACATATATTTCTAAATGCTAAAAAGTTACATGAATATCACTTTTGTAATGTTACTAATGGGACATGATAGTTGTTTTGAGTTGGGTAAATGGAAAAGTTATAAAATTCATGTCAGATTTTAGAAAGAGAGGCTATTAAAAAACGATGGGTCATGAATGAACTTTCCCTCTTACAAAACTGGGTAACAGCAAAGATAAATTTAGAACGCATCAGTAGATAAGAATACTTACAGAATCACATTGCTCTCAGAGGTGAAAAGGGCAAGCACTTAGCAGAATAATTTACGAATTAAACTATTAGAATGGGCTGTCTCTAAAGTCAGCAAAACCACTTAAAAATGAAAAATATAGTCTCAAATAAAGGTAATGATTTTGTTTCTTAAGACTCTGATGATTGTTCATGAATTATAAAATCTGACAAAACCAAAAATTCTATGCTTCATCCGCTTGTTCTATGAGAGTAATAAAGAGTATACTTATGCCTGAGAAATGCTGATATTATTAAAGATGATGCCGGCAAACAGAGATGTTTTTGCATAGTAAAAGGTTATAGATTTTGTTTCTGAACAAAAGCCAAATGTGTTATTTTGTTCAGCTGGTTCAAAGGCAAGAAAATAGTCATAGAAAACTATTACAATTGACAATATTGCAAAAATAATATTAGAATGGTGAATGAAATTAATAAAATTCAATTAAACATTATGTCAGAGCCTTAAATACTTGAAAAGGTTTTTAAAATCACTTTGTAAATCAGATAATATTAGAAATGTGCAAATCTTCAGTCTAAGTATATAGGCCAAAGCACAGTTAAAGCTCTCTTGTACTGTAACAAGGCAAAGCACCCTGAAGGAAACAAACAAAATACATCCTTGAAAAGCTGGCAGATAAACAGATACAAGTCTGAAACATCAGTGAGAAAAAAGAGCATTAAAAAAAAATTTCCACTACAATGGTGCATTCAAATTGTGCACAGATCCTCCAGCAGGAGCATCTGGGGAGGGGGCCCAAGCAGGAGGGCATCTAAGCCTCCACCCCCGATTTGACCAAAGCCCTGACCCCTAATCTGCTTTACTTACCAAGGGTTCTATGTAAGGTATCATTCGTCCTCTCCCACCTTTCAAAAGGGTTTGATTAGAAAGGTGAGAAACTACAGGTGGTTTACAAAAATAAGAGATTTTGGTTAAGTGACCCTGAAAGAAGGTCAGAGGTGCGTTTCCAGCCCCTTCTATGCAGGCTCTCTAGCCTGTGCTTCCCCCACCCACCAGCTAGCACTTTCTAGCCCTTTTCACAATGCTCCACTGACCATATCTGAAGCCTTCAGAGGAACCCAAGTGTGCCCTTTTAAATAAATATAAAAACTCAGCTTTTAAAAATATCAAGCACAAAACTTTCCCTAAAATTTTAACAAAGATGTGGTAGAGAAAACAAAATTCCGGGAATTTATTTACTAACAGAAGCTATCATTATCAACCTTGTTGAAGGACTTGCTACCTAAAGAATCATAACCAAACACAAGCAAATCATACCATTTCAGGCATTTATTTTTTCTCTATTTACTGCAAAGTACATGTAAATCTCAATAGCTATTTAACCACTTAAAGATAAGTTTTAATCAACATTATACATATATAGAAACAGACAATAACTATACAAGAGGGACTAATATTTTAGTTCTTTTATGTTTGCCATGTGTCTTAGGCCAATCATTTATCATTGTAGGCTCCATTTGAATTTTATCAACTAGCAAACAGGCCAAGATTTGAAAGTAAGATAAAGTGTTCATTTGTTCCCCATTCCACTGAATGGATGTGGAGAAACACTGCCATTCCCTTCATCAGCTTACATGCATGACCGAAAGCTCAAAACAGACCATTCAGAGTTTTGGCACCTGTAGTTGAAGTGCATGATTGCCTGTAGAGCATTTCCTCCGCCGGTTGAAATGTCTCCTTCGAACCCTGGCAGAAGCGGTATCACGACATATACCCGGTATTTCTGGTTTTCCCTGCAAAGGTCAGATGCAGAGAAATTCACCCAAAAAATAAAAGGTAGTATCAGCTTTAAATGACAGCCAAGCAATTCACATGGTTTTTGAGGTTGAGTGAATGGCTTCCTACAACACGTCAACACGTTCTGTCACATTTCAGGACTTGGGAGGGGAGTGCTGTTGGACTGGAGGACAGAATTTGTCATCCACGCTATCGCTTCATAGCCTGAATAACAAGCTGAACTTGGCAGTAAAGTAGAAATTGCACCCATTGTCTCTCTACAGCATAATCGCTTGTAGGACAAAATGCAGTGTAAGAAATCCTTGCTTGGATCCCACAGAACGAGGCAGGGACAGGAGGCTATAACAAAGTTTTGAAAAAAGATGTTATCTTAATAGTTAACACAGTACCTAGCTAGAGTCATGGAAATAGTAGACATTCAGTTAATAATTGTTGAGTAAATCAGTTGAGTAAATAGCCAAGATCTCAGGGGCAAAAAGACACACTGGATCTATTATATTTTCCAAAACAGAAGTCATCATTATCTACTTAGAAACTCTAAGTTTTCAGCTGTAAAATGTTACCCTAGGCCCTTTAAGAAATTTGAGAGGCCGGCCGGGCGCAGTGGCTCATGCCTGTAATCCCAGCACTTTTTGGAGGCCGAGGCGGGGACCATAGGTCAGGTAGATCAAGACCATCCTGGCTAACACGGTGAATCCCTGTCTCACTAAATAACAAATTAGCCGGGTGTGGTGGGGGCGCCTGTAGTCTCAGCTCTTGGGAGGCTGAGGCAGGAGAACGGCGTGAACCCAGGAGGGCTGGAGCTGCAGTGAGCAGAGATGGCGCCACTCACTCCAGCCCTGGGCGAAGAGGGAGGCTCCGTCTCAAAAAAAAAAAAAAAAAAAAAAAAAAAAAAAAAAAAAAGATTTCTGAGTGGCCAATATGTACATTTAAGTCCCCTGCACATACAACACAATATTTCATGTCCCACTCTCTCAAGTGATTAACGACAACCTTTGAAGGAAAATGAATTCTACTCAATGATGTAACAATAGAAGAAGAAAGTGTAGGTTTCCCTCTTTGACAGGCATTCAGAAAGTCAGAAATTTGAAGTATGCTACAAATAGGTACCATTTATTCAGAATCAAAAGCTATTAACATTCTTGGCTCTATTTATAGGATATACAGGAAGAAGAAAAAGCCTCGAAAGGAATGTGACATACACTGTGATCAATGAGTCTCGCCAGGATATCTGGGAGGACTACAGTCACACAAACGTGTGTTGTTATTGGTTAATTTTCAAGTCTGATCCTACTTAAACTTCTCATTTCTAAAGCGCATTTTCTTCTAACCAACTAAAATTTCCTTTCATGTGAATATTATAGTACTGTTTGGGGGATCAGATTTTATTACTGATGTCTCTGAACTTCGATGTATACATCAGGGCAAGTGGGAAGAGAAGTTCAGGGCAAAAATGACTACCAACAATGGAATTTGGAGGCCTGTGAGTTTGGCTCCCTTGCTAAGAAACAAAGATCTTAAGTAGGTTGTTGTAATGGCGTAGATTAATCACTAGATGGCAAACATAGTTTGAGTTGGACATTAAAAAATGTAAACTGTTCAAGTTTGCTGCTTGATAAGAATAAAAGGCTCACATCCCTAAATGGTGAGCAGGATAGTGAAAAAGAACAGAAACAAACAAACAAACAAACAAACAAACAAACAAAAAACCTAAGCTATTAAGCTATTTCCCCACAGCCAACCTTTAAAAGTCAAAATAAATTAAACTGGACACTTAAAAATGGGTATCATTTGGCCTCAACTGCCTTTTCAGAATTCAGGATTATACTGCCTTACAGTATAATCCTCCCATAACCACAGCCCAGTGACAGGAGACTACCACCCTTTGTTCAGAGGTACACCTTCCTACTAATAAAGCTTGGCTTATCAGCCTTCAGGGCCTCCAATGAATCCCACTTCTTCTAGGTCACCTTATCGGCGACTTCCTCTGCCAAGCCATCTTGGCCCTTCCAGTCTGAGTTGGTTTATTCTTGCCTCGGCACTCACAGCACATGGTTAGGATGTCTGTTTAGCACTCTTTCTGCTTCACACGATAGTGATACACACATCTGATCTCTAGGCTATGTGATAAGCTCCTTTGAAACACAGGATGCCTGTCCACATATCTTTCTGGTTTTGATAGTGCTCAATGAAGAACCCTGGCACATGCTATACACTCGGTATTATTTGCTTTAGGAGGATGGGATCAGGTTGGAAAAATGTTTCTGGGGAAGTTTCTGGTAGAGAAGAGGCTAAGCTGAACAGGAATTTTTTTCTTTAAATTAAATTACATTTTATTTGCAAAATGTATATAATATATTACATACTTTTTTCTTTAAATAAAATTATATTTTATTTCTTTAAATTAAATTACATTTTATTGTGGTAAAATACATATAATATAAAATTTGCCATTTTACCCTTTTTTTTTTTTTCTGAGATGGAGTTTTGCTTTTGTTGCCCAGGCTGGAGCACAATGGCATGATCTTGGCTCACCACAACCTCTGCCTCCCGGGTTCAAGCAATTCTCCTGCCTCAGTCTCCTGAGTAGCTGGGATTACAGGCATGTGCCACCATGCCTGGCTAATTTTGTATACTTTTGTATTTTTAGTAGAGACGGTGGTTTCTCCATGTTGGTCAGGCTGGTCTCGAACTCCTGTCCTCAGGTGATTGGTCCGCCTCGGCCTCCCAAAGTGTTGAGATTACAGGTGTCAGCCACCATGCCCAGCCCCCATTTTTAAGTGTATAGTCCAACAGCATCAATTACATACACCATATTGTATAACTATCATGATGATCTATCTCAAACCTTTTCAACATCCCAGACAGAAACTCGGTGACTATCCAGTCATAACTACCCTGTTTTTCCCTGCCTGCATCCCCTGGTAACCTCTAATCTGCTTTGTCTTTATGAATCTGCTGGTTCTGGTTTTGCACATAATTAGAATCATACAATACTTGTCCTTTATGTCTGACTTGTTTCACTTAGCATAACATCTTCAAGGTTCACCCATGTTGTGGCATGTGTCAGAATTCCCTCCTTTTTAAGACTGAATAATATTCCATGGTATGTACATATCACATTCACCTGTTGATGGACACTTGCGTTGCTTCCACCTTTTGGCTATTGTGAATAATATTGCTTTCAGTATTAGCATACAGTATCTGTGAGTCCCTGTTTTCAGTTCTTTGGGGACTATACTCAGGAATGGAACTGCTGGGTCATGTGGTCATTCTATGTTTAGCATTTTGAGGAACCACCAAATAGATTACTTTCAAATGAGTAACATATGCTCATAGTACAAAATGTAAGAGGTAGATGATTACACAGTGAAAAAAAATATCTCTCACTCCTTCATCCTGAGGGCAACTCCTGTTAACAGTTTCCTCCATGCTCTTTTAGAAATAGTGTATGAATTTATAAGAATAGATGTACTTTTTCCTTCTACACAAATATTAGAATACTATAAACACTTTCAACACTTTTCGGAACATGATTTTTACCATTTAACAGAGTATCTTGGAAATCCTTCCACATAAGAACGTAGTTACTTTTTAAGAACAGGGACCATGTATCTGTACTTTAATATTTAATATTCTACCATGTATCTGTAATTTAATATTTAAACCAGTCCTCTATTGACAGGCATTTAAATTGCTTCTAATTTTGTTTCTATTTCAAAATAAATATTTTGATATTTATGTTGACTAACAAAAGTAATTCTTCACATTTGTTGGAAAAATCTTACAAGTGGCATTGCTGGTCTTTTGACACAAATGTTTGTGATGATGTTTGTAAGAGACAGTTCTATTTTATCCTTTTTTTTAAGCAAAAATGATTTTACAAGGGAGATCTCATATGTAGGATATTGAGAAATGTCCTATAAAAATATTATAAGACATTCTTGCAAATTTTAGTTTGTAGGAATCAGAATATTCACATTTTCTTGTTTTTAGGACTCTCTTAGCTCCATATCAAGCCCTTTGCTATTTTACAATATAGTAGCTCATAAATTTCCTGAATGATGAAAATTTTAAACTGTGTTCAGCAAACTAGTGGAAACTATTTAGATTTCCGCTGCTGTAGAAAAAAGGGCTCTGGAATTTCAAATGCAAAATTGTAGTTGAATGTAAGCCAAAGCACAGAAGATTCCATGGGACACTATATCCAATCTGCCTCCTTGATCCAATCCACAGAGGACAAGAGTTCCAGCTGCTAAGGAATCTAATGCCCTTTGGAAATACTGAATCCTCACAACACGGGGGTTGGGGAAATGATAGCAACCAGCTTAGGGTAAGAATCTGAGTCCCTAGTATATAAAATATTTATGATCTTAAAAGCAAGATAATGGCTGGTGGGCACTAAGCCCCAGATAACTACCCATCATGCCAGCAACCACTTCATCCACATTAGTTCAATTTCTATAAAACAGCATTCTGAGGCTTCTTGTTAAACGTTTTTCTTCAAAATTCACTAACTCTTATGGCAGTGCTATGTATAATAGCTAAAAATTGGAAATAAATGTCCAATAATAAAGTGATGGTTAACTACATTATGTTATAGCCATTCAATGGAATGATCATCTTGCAGCCACTAAAAATGACCACTATGGAGGCTCAGCAGCACAATACTGCTGGTACTGTGTTAAAATGACCCCAATGTAATGTTATAAGACAATAAAAATGTGGCAGGCCAATGCTACAAAACATTAAATCATTTTTCCCTTTAAATGTGTTAACTTCCCCCACTCTGTGACTGGAGAAACGAAGCAGGCATTGCTCCCGGGGTGGCACTCTCACCCCGGAAGAGTGGTGAGAAGCAGGACACAAAAACATCAACTTCTTTTAGATTTGGGGAACTGGAGAGAGATTCCCTAAGCAGAGGCAGGAGTGTAGAGAAGTAAGAGCAAGACTCAGGGCAAGGAATCAGTCCTTTGGCCTCAAGCTGAATTCTGGGGAAAACAGGATAGACCCCACTCTCTTTTCAATGTGAGGATATGAGAGCCAGGAGGATCTGAGCCTTGCTTTCAGGTGAACTCCAGAGCAATGTGAACTCCAGAGCAATGTGGAGCATGTCGTCCAGCAGCTATGCGATGTGGCAGGAGCAGAGCAGTGGTAGAGAGGCTGGCCTGAAGGTGAAGGCTGACATCCCCAAGCTACGTTAAGCAGATGCCAGAATAGGCCCCAGGGAGATCAACACCAGTGCCTGGAAGCCCCTTTCCAAAGATCCAGGGCCCCATAGCATCAAGATCAAGGAAGGGATGTGGAGGGAGAGGAGGCAGGAGTAGAACCCTGATGCTGAATACAGAGGGGAAATAATGAGAAATCACTGAATTCGGCCACGTTTATCAGGAAGTGCCAAAACTAAAACCCCTCCTATTGTGTGGAAATGCACTTGAGCTAGAAATTCAGATGAGCTCTAGGAAAAGAAAATAAATTACAATTCAACAGAAAATAGTAGTGTGTGTATTAGCCAGGCGTAGTGGTGGGCACGTGTAGTTTCAGATACTGGGGAGGCTGAGGCAGAATGGCGTGAACCTGGCAGGCGGAGCTTGCAGTGAGCCGAGATGGCGCCAAGGCACTCCAGCCTGGGTGACAGAGTGAGACGCCGTCTCAAAAAAAAAATTAAAATAAATAAATAAATAAATAAATAAATAAAAAATGTTTGTGATTGCTATAAAGCTGCTTGTACCTTTAAAAGCAGAGTACGAATGTACCATGTAGCTGGGTCACAGCAGTGGTGTACCTCTATGTTCATTTTCTTGTTTTTCTCTGCTGCATAAGCCCCTCCTCCTTCTCCCCATGGTCCCTCCTCAGCGTGAAGGACAGTTAGGAGAAGCTTGGTCTGCTCACAACTGGGTCTGAGGGTCTGGCAAGAAGGCCCCGAGGAAGCCTGATATGCTTCGCTAGTGACAAGACACTTTACTTTTTGAGAATTTGGGATTTATAGTTTGTATTTCATCACTGTGAACTTCAAGAGCTGCTATAAATTGTCTCGTAGATTTTGCAGCAGTGAATACTGTCAGAAATAAGAATTGTGGTTAGGGCTTTGTGTGTGTGTGTGTGTCTAAAGAGGACTTTATACTATGGTGGTATCAATTATGTTGGAATTGGACCTGTAGCTTCTTGGTCGTTTGGGACATAACCCCTTTTATTTTGTGCTTGGCAAATCCTTTAAAAGGAGAAGATCCTTCTGGGCTTCAGTTTCCTCATCTGCACATGAAAGAACTGGCTAAAATCATGACTAGTCCACTAGCAATGCTGGCCCTATTTAGCACTGACTTTACCTATCCTCTATGTGACTTTATAGATTTTGAACCATTACATATTGTGCACAAACACACATCATTTTTCTCATTGGTTATCTTTTGAAAATGGCAAACTTAAGAATGCTGAGGGATTCGCCTGCATGTTTGACTTAGACTTCACCCTGGGCTTGATCATCTTTTGGCCTGAGTGGCCCCCAGATGAGGTTAGACAGAACCTTATATTAAACTGTTCCCACTATGGCCCAGCCTGTTTTCACTCTCATTTTTCTTTAAGTCTCCTTCTTCCTTCCTCTCTTTTCCAGGGCACATGCTCAGGCTCAAAATGATTGCTGGCCTCTGCCTTGTGCTAATCTTTACATTTCTCTATCTGCTGAGATTACCATTTTATACAATTTTTAGAATTAGAATAAAAGCATTTACATGATCTAAATCAAAAGATCTCCTGCCATGATCTGTTGTCATCTGTGTCCCAAGGTAACCTCTTCTCCAGGAATCGTACAGAGCTTGGGAGTTATCCCACAAGAAAAAATGTGAAACCAGTGATTGGCATACTTAGATAAAATGTGTTTTATTCTTTTTATTATAACTGCAGTTAAATTTTCTTTAAGACAGTGTTCCTGAAACAAGCCCAACATGTCTTTTCAGTTTGGTACAAAATTATAGGATATGGTAATTATGGACATAGATTTTTCTTTAAACCCAAGAACTATCAAGAATCTATCAAGCATACTTTTAAAAATAAAACATTCATCTGATTTTTTTTTTCTTTTGGTGACAGAGTCTTGCTCTGTTACCCAGGCTGGAGTGCAGTGGTGCAATCCATGGCTCACTGCAACCTTGACCTCCCAGGTTAAGAGATCCTCCCACCTCAGTTTCCTGGGTGGCTGGGACCACAGGCATGCATCAGCACACCCAGCTAATTTTTTTAATTTTTTTTGTAGAGACTAGGTCTTACTATGTTGCATAGACTGGTCTTGAACTCCTGAGCTCAAGTGATCTTCCCGCCTCAGCCTCCCAAAGTGCTAGAATCAAAGGCATAAGCCACAGTGCCCAGCTCATTCAATTTTAAAATTTCAAGACAAAGTATTTTCATAGATTTCTGGGAGGCTTACCATTCGAAAATTTCCATATCCCTTGAAATGGGGGAAGCTTTGTAGCTTACTAGTAAAAAGCACAAGTTGAGGTCCTACAGACATGGTTTGAGTACTACTCCTATCCAACCACAGCTATATGACTTGGCTAAGTTATCTAAACTCACTAGGCCTCAGCAGCCTCATCTGTAGAATGGGAGTAATTATACAACCAATCCCATAAAGTTGATACAAAGACTGAATGAGGTAACACAGGTATAGCACTGATTATGTGGAAAGACTCAAAAACTATTTGGTAACATTTTTATTCAATTATATCAACTGGTGAATTTAATTAGAAAGCTTGCATATCTTCAAATAACAACAAAGTAAATAGCATCTAAAATTAAAACAATACTAAACTAAACACATATTATGCTTCAGAATACATTTTATTATTTTACTTTATATTTTGGGGGAGGGTGTTATCAGATCAATAACAGGGAAATCAAAAATCGATCCCCAGGAAGAGTGAGCTATAGGTTTCTGGCAGAAAACTTCTAGACAGAAGTGTTGTAATTGTGTGCCTAAACCTGTCACGAGATGAACAAGAGCCAGTGGTGAGAAACCAAAACAAATTTTTCTTATCCAGAAGTAGCCATCCAATAATTTAAAATATGGAACATTTAAACATCTTTTTAATTAAAACATTTCTTTTTCTAGCATAAATACTAATTTTGAAACAGCTGATTTGAATATCATGCTTCTTTATCCTTGCTTGAATTTACAGTGAACAACATATTTCCAGATGATGAATATCATGGAAATGCTGTAATAATTTCTTACTTGAACTGGTGCTTTACAGCTTACAAACTACTTTCACATATATTCATATAAGCTAGGTAGAACAGATATTATTATTCGTGGTTGGTGAAGAAACAGTGTGTCAGAGGGGCAAACTGACGTACTCAGAGGGTCACATACCTGTGGATAACAGAGCTGGAGAGAATCCAGGTCTCCAGACATCTGTTCTCCCAATAATTTCAGATTTCCCAGTGTGGTATTTCCCATACCACCCACTTACAGGCAAGCAGTAGCTCTTCTACAGTTATAAGAAGCATGAGGGGCACTTTGGGAGGCCAAGGTGGGCGGATCACTTGAGGTTAGGAGTTCAAAACCAGCCTGGCCAACACGGTGAAACCCCGTCTCCACCAAAAATACAAAAGAATTAGCTGGGTGTGGTGGCACGTGCCTGTAATCCCAGCTACTCAGGAGGCTGAGGCAGGAGAATTGCTTGAACCTGGGAGGTGGTGGTTGCAGTGAGGGTGACAGAGCAAGGCTCTGTTAAAAAAAAAAAAAAAAAAAAAAAAAAAAAAGAAGCTATTTTCATTGTATGCATCAACTTTTTGTTGCTAACACTATAAAATGCACTTTCTCACTTCCTGACTTTCTACCAAAGCAGAGAAATTATGCATGTCAAGTTTCCATGTGCAAAGATCTGAGATCCTTCTCAGAAACCATTCATTCATGGCACACAGTGTTTAAAAATGTGTCTACCTGGATCAGTTGGTCCTATCTTTTAGCTTAGTCAAACATGGCATAAAACAGTAAATTTTAGACTGTGGATTATGTTTTTTCTTTTTCTCTCTGATGTCCAATCACATTTGAGTTGTCAAAGAAAGGTTTCAAGTGGGTTGGGCAGCTGGCCTCAACTCTGAGACAGTTTTACTTATTAGAGTGAAGTGTTTTTGTTTTTTGTTTTTTTTTAATTCTGATTCCCCCGGCTGTTGTTAGGTCAGCATGGAATAAACATGAGTCTGAGGCTCTAGGTCATGTCAGAACATGGAGCCTTTGCAAACCTATTTCTATAAAGAATTATGGCTGCTGAGAAGGAACCAGAGGAAGTGAGAGGAACCGAGAAATTGCTTAGGGGAATTGTTGTGAGGCTGGATTCCAGCGCTGGCAGAAAAATAAAGACTTAGCCCAGTTGAGGGAGTTGGCAATTTGAAGACTCAGATTTCTCCAGGGTGGGAGGGACCTGGCAGAGGGCCTGTATCCTTTGGTGAGGCCTGGCTGACTGCGGACTGTCATTTCCCTCCATCTGCTTTGGGCTGTATTCTATTCTTTTTCAAATAGCCAAAATTATACTTGTTGCTAAGAATGTGACTTTGGCAGGGAAGTTCTGAGTCTCAGAAAAGAAAAGAACAGAGAAGTCTATGGAGAGAGAGGGGTAAGCTTGGGATGGCATATCATGGCCCCTAATTAGTGAAAAGGGGGCACCCCATGCCGGCAACCTGCAAAATAAGTTGTTTCTTTTATTTATTTATTTATTTTAGAGACGAGGCCTCATTCTGTCCCCTAAGCTGGAGTATGGTGGTGTGATTACAGTTCGCTGCAGCCTCATACTCTCAGGCTTAAGGAATCCTCCTGCCTCAGCCTCCAAGTAGCTAGAACTATAGGCACACCAACACACCTGGATTTTTTTTATTTTTTGAAAAGACAGGTGGTCTCAAATTTCTAGGCTTTAGCAATCCTCCCGCCTCTGCCTCCCAAAGTGCTGGGATTATAGGTGTGAGCCACCACACTTGCCCAAGATAAGCTTTTTAATTCTGCCTTTACCTTGCTCAGCACAAGCTCACAGAACACAAGCTCACAGATTTGAAATTAAGCAAAAATATGTTTTACAGTTGCAATTAACATGGGGAGATTAACAAGAATGCAAAGATGCAGAGAGGGGGAAAAACCTAAAATATGTTTTGAGGATGTGTGTGTGTATCCACGGAAAGTCTAAATGTGTAACATATGTACCATTTTGAAAATGTGCCTCTCAAAAAAATGAGACTATCAAGAGATCAGAGCTAAATGACACATGGTTTATTTGAAATTTGATGAACGAGTTCCCCATTTTCCACAAAGCAAACTTGAAATTGCCAGAGTCTTCAATGTGCTCCATAAAACTCCAGTGTAAGATACAATCTGCAACAGGTGCTACTTTACCATACTGTTTAAAATCACAGATCCCTTTTCCTTTCAGGAGCAGCTGATAAGATCACTAGGAAATGTTCCATCAGAAAATATCTTGAAGTTTCTTCTAACCCTAAAAGTTATAATTTTATTTATTTATTTATCTATTATTTATTTTGAGACAGAGTCTTGGTCTGTCACCCAGGCTGGAGTGCAATGGCATGATCTCGGCTCACGGCAATCTCCGCATCCTAGGTTCAAGCTCCTACCACAGGAGCGTGAGTAGCTGGGACTACAGTCATGCACCATCAAGCCAGCTAATTTTTGTATTATTAGTAGAGACAGAGTTTCACCACATTGGTCAGACTGGTCTCAAACTCCTGACCTCAGTTGATCCACCCACCTTGGCCTCCCAAAGTGCTGGGATTACAGGCATGAACCACCATGCCCAGCCTAATTTTATTATTTTAGAAGTCCAGATTTTTAAAGACAAATTACTACAGTAAAGAAAAGTATTCTTTCAGGCTCCCAAACACTTAAAAACACATATTTGGGGCAGTATAAAATACGGGTGCCGGGTCCCACTCCAGGAAATTATGATCCATTAAGCCTAGAGGTGTGTTAAGCTCTCTGTAATCTTGCAAAAGTCAGTGGTAATTTTAATGCGTAGTCACAGGTGAGATCCACTGTACACCCTGCAGGATATGATGGATGCTGTAGTGTGCTGCCTAGATCCTCCCACCATGGGATCAAGACAGCCAGCCATCCCATCAGCTACTGAGCATGTAGGCCACAGAACACTCACAGTGAAGTCCTCCAGGTATGAAAAGTATGGAGTCCTCCATAGGTGAAAGGGACCTGCCTCACTCAAGGTCATCCCCACTCCCTAGGATCAGCCTGCATCCAATGGTCGGTCAATAGGGGAAGGGAACTATAGGCCCAACACATTTGCCTCAGCTTGGGGAAGCCCTGAATGGGTTTTTAATCCTAACCATCAATGCTTTAGAGTCATGTGGTGTGAAGGGAAGCACTGCATTGAAAGTCCAAAGATTTAGGCTCAAAGCTGTTTTTTACCTATTGCTGTTAGTGGCCTAAACAAGTCACATAACCTCTTGAATTTCAGTTTTAATCCTAAAATGGGAACAGCAGCAACAGCAATAATAACAATAACAACAACAAATACATGACCTACTCTCAAGAGTAGTTGTGAAGATTCTATGAGATCATGTAGTTATAAACTGTGAATCACATAAAATGCTGATAGTTACTGTTATAATATGTCCTTCAGTATAAAAGTCCCCAAATATTATGTGAAAAAAAGATATCAAAGTACCACATGACACTGGAAGTAAAAAATGTTTTAATTCCCAAATGTATATGCACTTACTCTTCACTGCATGCATTCAATGACTTGAGGTAATGAAATATAATGGTTGTGTTTATGTGTTTATTCTGCTACTTTTACATGGAGCTGAAATCAGCCATGAAAAGAAATTGTACCTGGTGCCAAGACAATTCAATGTGGAAAGAACAGTCTTTTTGACAAATGGTACTAGGACAACTCTATATCCATCTACAAAAGAATAAAAAGTTGGGCCCCTAACTCACCCCATATATAAAAAGAAACAAAATGAGTCAAAGATCTAGATGTAGGAGCTAACACTATAAAATTCTCAGGAGAAAACAGGCATAAATCTTCATGATCCTAGATCAGGCAGTGATTTCTTAGATATCACTATCTATATTCCTTAGATGCCAAAAGAACAAGGGATACAAGGAAAAAAACAGAAGCTGATTAGCTTTTATCAAAATAAAAAATATTTTCTGTTTCAAATGACACCAGCAAGAAAGTAAAAAGACAAGCCATCGAATGGGAGAAACTGGGAATCATGTATCTGATATGAGACTTGTATCTAGAATGTATGAAGAATTCTTACAACTCAACAACAAAAAGTCAAATAACCCAAGGAACAAATGGGCAAGGGATTTGAGTAGACACTTCTCCACAGATAATACACAAATGGCCAATAAGCACACACAAAAATGCTCAGTATCATTAGACATTAGGGAAATTCAAATGAAAACCACAATGAAATACCATTTCTAAAATGGTATTTCACATCTATTAGAATGACTATAATCAAAGAGAGAGATAATAGTAACTATTGGCAAATACAGAGAAGCTAGACCTCTCATACACTGTGGGAATATAAAATGGCAGAGCTGCTTTGGAAGACAGTCTGGCAGTTTCTCAAAATGTTAAACATAGAGTTAGCTATAACCTGGCAATTCTACCCCTAGAGAAATGAAAATATATATCTGCACAAAAACTACTAAAGGATGTTTATAGCAGCATTATTCATAATAGGCAAAAAGTAGAAACAACTCAAATGTCCATCAACTAATGAATGAATAAATACAATGTGGTATATCCACATCATGGAATATTATCTGGCAATAAAAAGAAATGAAATACTCATAAATGCTATAATACTGATGAGCTTCAAGAACATTATGCTAAGACAAAGAAATCAGTCATAAAAGACCACATATTGTGTGACTCCGTTTATATGAAATGCCCAGACTAGGTAAATCTATAGAAAAAGAAAAATCAGTGGTAGCCAGGGGCTAAAAAACAAAGGAATGGGTAATGACTGCTAATGGGGTTTCTTTCTGGGTTGATAAAAATGTTCTAAAATTGATTAGGTGGTGGTTGTGCAACTCTGTGAATATACTAAAAATCACTGAATTCTACAGTTTAAGTGGTTGGATTGTACAGTATGTAAATTCTATCTCAGCAAACCAATTATTGAAGAAATAATCCCAGGAGCTGAATAAATATGACATACGGTAACAAGAATTTAAATATAACCCACAGCAAAATATTATGTCTATTTTGCTTTGTTTTTTAAGTGAACACAGCTCACAGTCTGCTATTAAATAAAACAAATCACAAACCTCATGTATGGGAAACAGACTGGCCAGGAAGAAATTTTTATGCCCTGGAAGAATTCAAATTCCCTAGAAAGGGGACTAAAGAATTTTTAGCAACTGACTCAGACTAAAGGCATCAGTAACCTATGCTGGCTGAACCAAATTTAAGCCCACTAGGAAATGACAGTACTTTAAAAACGGGCCTTGCAAAGTCATTTTAGTAATAAATACAAGAACATCTGTAGCAAGAACTCCCAGCCAAAGGCTGTTACCTGTGAGCTTTCAGGATCCTCTGGGCAATGGCATCGCCTATCTTGTTGAACACAACTTTGTCATCAGCACAGCTTATGAAAAACTGGTTCTATGAGAAATAAACAAGATAATCATGTTAGTCTTTATTTTGTAAGCAGTATACGTAAGGACAATATGGTAAATAAAAAACATACTGATATATATTTTAAAATGTTTCACACAGCAGATGTGTTCTGATCATTGAAATCACATCAAGAAAGTCAATGACACAGAATAAAAGCCGCCTCATCTCACTCTGGGTCTCATTTGATTCCAGGTCATATCACCTGTAACACTTAATCAAGTGGAAAGTTACACTATATTATTCCACCATGAGAATTCCTCATAGGTGATTTTCTAAATTACATTCTCAGAATACTTAGGAACATTGCAAATTCAATCAATAGGGAAATTAGTTTCTTTCAGATTCACACACTGTATAAATTCTTATGATTAAAAATTCTATATTGGCAAACATTCTACCTCACGTTACCCTTTTATAAAAGGGTAGATGGCAAAAGCCTGGTCTAGCTTTCTCCACCCTTTCTCCATTATTTCCCGGTATCTGCTTTCAGCTTGTCTTGTTTGTTTGGGTATCTTATTATCTCTGAACTTCTATTTTAAGTAGCCTCAACTCTCTTTTGTATGTTGCATACATATAAGCCAGTTAATAAAATAAAATAAATGTTTTTTTTCCTCTAAGTACTTCTGCTATTTATATATTTACAAAATAGTCTTTAAAACTGTTACTAGAAAACAAGTTACGACATTATCATAACAGTGCAAAAGATTTTGTTGCTGCATAAGGGAATGTTAAAAATTTGGTTCAAATATTATGAATATCATGTGTTCAAATAGAATAGATTGTTACAATGCATCTGTAATTTATAATGACAATTATCACAAAGCAGTATTTGCTAATCATCTCAAGGTAAAGAGATATATATGTAACAACTCGTAATTATCATCCCTTTGCAGCATCATCATGTTTATGACTATATGAGCTTGTATACTTAAGTGGATAAATCTGTAAAACGCCTCCAGAAGACAAACTTACAGGAAGACACGGTGCAGAAAGTCTTTAGAGAATGTGATTCCCCTTAGGGCATCAGACAATCAAAATCTCAGTGGCAACCAAACCATGTTTCTTTTTCTGAATTCATATTATAAAGAAGCTTAGCATTCCTCAGCAGCTGTAAACACAGACTGGCTATGTGTCGTGTCCTTGACTTCTCCTTTTTTGGAAGAGTCGGGTGAATGCTGACTGCTTATCTTGACTAGAGGAGTGTCAACCAGGTCTGTGTCCCAACATGTCTACCTACATGGCATTACTGACATCATTTAATACTATGGTCACATTAAAAGAAAACTGATTTTGTATTTTTTTATTTATTTTTATTCATTTATTTTATTGTATTTTATTTTTGAGAGAGTCTCACTTTTGTCACCCAGGCTGGAGTGCAATGGCTCAATCTCAGCTCACTGCAACCTTTGCCTCACAGGTTCAAGTGATTTTCCTGCCTCAGCCTCCCAGGTAGCTGGGATTACAGGTGCCCGTAACCACATCCAGCTATTTTTTTTGTTGTTGTTGTATTTTTAGTAGAGACGGGGTTTCACCATGTTGGCCAGGCTGGTCTCGAGCTGCTGAACTCAGGTGATCTGCCTGCCTCGGCCCCCCAGAGTGCTGGGATTACAGGCGTAAGCCACTGTGCCTGGCCAGAAAAGCTGATGTTAATGCTACTAAAAAGAGATGAAGCAAAAAGATTCTGGGCAATAGATGAGCCAGCCTTCACATCTTTACATCTCTATGGTATAATTGTTGAAATTAATAATACTAATAGCATTACTAAGCTCCAGACTTTATGCAGAGTTTGCTCATTTTCCACTAATGTCCTATATCTATTCCATGATGCCATTCAGGATACCACACTGCATTTAGCCAGCTAATATATGATATTTAACTTAGGTTTCTCTAGCCAGGCTCATGAAACAAATAAAGCTCCAATTCTTCCCTGCTTGTCTCTAATGAATTGTTGCTATGCAGAGTGGGAGAGGGCCAGGACCCAAGGGGAAGAAAAACAGGGCTAGAATGGTTTTCGTCATTTAACCCATTCCCCTATCTACCTTTAAAACATTCATTGGGAAAGCAAAGACTTGAATAAAGAAGGAAATTATGCTATGATTTATTTTTTCCATTATTGTGACTTTTATTTTCTCAGGGTTTTCAAGTTCTCTGAACTATTTTATATTCACTTTGAAGAGTAATTTAAGTTCCCAAGCTAAACTCAGTGTCCCCAGATTTTCTCATATACTCTAAAAATTCTGGAATGAAAAAAAGCTTCATAATGAATAGTAGTTCACACAGGATTGAAGAAGGTGGTACCTGCTCTTAATGTTCTCACATCTTCCTTTTCCATGTTCTTTTCCCTGCAGTCTCCCTACTCCGCCATGCCCAAACCAGTAGCATCCAGTGGTCTCTATTTTAGCAACTCACTCCTGTGTGTGCTCTCCTGAAATAGAACCCTCCAACCCAAGCAAAATCTTAAACCCTCCAACCCAAGCGAAATCAAAACTTACATACCCATGTTGGGGTATTTCTGTCTAATACTATTACAGTGAGTTGATGATGCATTTTAATAGCAAAGATTTGAGAGACTCCCAATAGAGTCTTGAGTTAATGACAATGTAGAGCCAATTCCAGGTATGCTTGGGAGGTCAAAATCCAGGTGATATGAATCAGAGCTTCTCCAGCACGTTTCACATCTAAAAATGTACTCATTAATATGACAGGTCCTAAGTTTGGGGACTCTGAAATTTCGGCATGATATTTAAGGGAAGGCAGTTTCTCACATGAATTTACATGAGCAGGACTTACTTCGATATAGATATAGTGCCTGCTGTTCTCTATCACATGGACGTAAGCGGCATGGATGGACTCTTCATGGTACTTTATACCAGCAGACCAATCAGCAGCAGAGCGGAGCAACTATAAGGCAGCAATCAGAAATGAACAAGTATTAGTAATGGAGAGGACATCAGACATATTAATACAATGAAGTCACTCCTTTTTCTAGACAACTGAATGACTACAGCGGCTTGAGTGTCTTGTGTGAACCAAAGGAGAGTAGGGGGGTAGGGAATGCTGCTAAGGAAGAGGGGAGAAAGGAACTGGTCTTTGGATACAGTCCATAAGGAAGGTTCTCAGCTGGAAATCACATCCTGAATATACCCATTTTCATCCAGGATTATTTTCATTCAAAATTGGAAACCACAAATTGTGGTTTCTATAAAGATTATTTCAGAAGTACCTCTTCTGGTGGCTGTGAGTACGGAACCATTTGTATTCCTTTCCTATGACAGTCCCACAATTACACCAGAATCCCTGTTGTTCTGGTGTATTTATTTAGAGCACATATTTTCACTCTTAAAAGGGTACTGGTTTGGACCATATGATATGGCCATCCTAGCTCTGACTTAACAATGTGATTATTCCTCTTCCCTTAAATAGATATTGTTCAGATTAATACATTCTGAAAGGTAGTTCATTTAGGCATGTGATCTTCATTCTACCTTTAACTGGCTGTCTGTTCCATGGCACGCCACTTTAGTCTAAACTTTCTAATGGCATAATAAAGGAAATTAATCACAGGAAAGTGAACTGGGGCTCAGAGAAGCAAAGAAACTTGCATGGTGTCACAGACGTACTAGCATCAGCCTCACAGCTTGAACTTGCTTTTTGTCATTCCATATCCGATGTTTTTCTACCATGCCATACTGTTTTGCCATTTCATCACATCTGTGTGTCATACCAGTCAATTTGGAGTTGATCCCATCACCTCAGATTAAACAGATCAAAGTGGAGCTCATGACTTTTTTCTCTAAACCATTTCCCATCTCAAATACCCCACTGGCCAGGGGCATACCATCATTCCATTAGTCTTTGGCATGCTCTTTGTCATGGCTCTTCTCCTTAGCGTCTGTATTCAATCTCACATCTACTTCTGTTTATTCTTTGGAGGATTTCTCAGATGTGTCGCTTTCTCATCGCTCACACTGCCTTGCTCTATGCAGATACTCACCTGCCCAGGCTGGATTACTCGAGCTTCTTCTTGCTCAGACACTTGAATATAGGTTAAATACGCTGATACAGAGCAGGACCGTCTAGGTTCCAAGCCCGGTTCAACTACTCTACTTACTGGCTGTTGATCATGTTTCTTAACCTCTTTGTGCCTCAGATTTTTGTTCTATAAAATGGAGTTCTACTTTATAGGGTCATAGAGAAGATTAAATGAATTACTGTGAAATGTGTAGTAGGAGACCTGGTACCTATTAAGTGGTTATAAGTGTTATTATTAATGAGCATTAGAGGATGCGTTTGAGCTGTGGCAGGTTGTGTCAGGGATGCTGCAGAGCAGACTGTGGCTGTGCACAGGAGAGAGGACAAGAGAACATGGAAGGAAGGCACTCTCAACACTCAGCAATCATTGGTCATCATTTTTTTTCAACATTCTAACTAGCATTGCAGTATGATGTTGGCATATAGGAGGTGCTTAAATAATAGCATGACACACAAAAGAATTACTATAAAAATAGACTTGCTATTTCTGGTTTGAAATGAATGTTAAAACTGTCCTTTATAAGGTCAACTGATATTGAAAACAAAAAGAATGGCCCCATACTCATTAGGAATATAAAAAGCGATCCAATATATAACCAATTCTATGTCTCCTGTATATAAAAGGCCTGGTAAAATTCTTATTTAAATCAGTAACTTTAAAATGGAAACTATAAGGCCATTACATCCAAAACTCATACTTACTAAAAATCACTGACTGTGCCGTCCTCAGTAGTGTTATTTATTTGTCCAATATGAGTTATTTATTACAAAATATTGCCAAAGTATTAAAAAATTTATCAGATGAATAGGTGCAACAAAATTTCAAAATTTAATTGTCAACATGAATATATTAAATATCACAGAAGAGAATTCATAAGGAAAATTTAGATAAATATTATCCATACTGGAAAAATATCATGATTTTACATCATCTCCAAGGAGCTGCATTATTACTTATCAGGTAGAAATAACAAAGGTTGAAGAAATAGAAGTTTTAATTCTTAGTCCACTCAAATTAATGTTTAATTTTGTTACTAAGGAACATAGCACCGAAAATACAGTCTACTTTGAGAAGATTCTCATGCTATTGATGTAATTCTATACAACTCTGGAGGCAATGTATACAATTGCAGAGTACCCTGGAAAGAAGGGAACCTCAAGGGTTTTTTTTGGTTTATTTTATTTTATTTTTGAGACAGAGTCTTGCTCTGTTGCCCAGGCTGGAGTGCAGTGGTGTGATCTCGGATCACTGAAACCTCCATCTCCCGGGATCAAGTGATTCTCCTGACTCAGCCTCCCAAGTAGCTGGGACTGCAGATGCGTACCACCATGCCCAGCTAAGTTTTGTATTTTTAGTAGAAACAGGGTTTTGCCATGTTGGCCAGGCTGGTCTTGAACTCCTGACCTCAAGTGATCCACCCACCTCAGCCTCCCAAAGCGCTGGGATTACAGGCGTGAGCCACCATGCCCGACTGGAATCTCCATTATGTTTAAATGCCTTGACCAAGGTGAAAGAGCATTTACATATCATTTAAATATCGTGGAGGTTCAGTTTCCTCCACTGTACAACTGAGACCTCTCCCCATCCCCTAAAGCTGCTGTGAAGAAAAAATGGCATAACAAACACAAAGTGATAATGATGGTATGTGGCACTTAGTACTAGACGTTCCATATATAGTATGTCTACCTCTGTAAAAAGTTATAGACAAAATTTATAACCCACCCTTGCTGGTAACATCTGAGTTTTTCCCTCAAATCCAAAAACCTTATACTTTCTTTCCTTTCTTACTCTCAAAATTTGCCCTGACTCAATAAACTCATTCACATAAGATTCAATAAACTCATTCACATAAGATACACATGAGGAGAATTATGTCGATGTCAGCTTGCATATGAAGTCTAATAGTTTCAGAGTGACTTTCTGGACAGCTGGGTTAAGAGGCAATTCTTGAAAGCAGGTGCACTGGGGAAGAAATCTGAGGTTGATCCTCAATGGCTTTCATGGAAGGGGATGCCTGAAGGTCACATATTTGCCATTTTTTCTGTGAAGGATAATGGTAAATGTTTCTCTATCTGTAGGCGTTTAAGTATTTAAAATATGTAAAGCTTCAAGCCAAAAGAAGACCATTTTATGGCCAGGGGTGGTGGCTCATGCCTGTAATCCCAGCACTTTGGGAGGCCAAGGTGGGCAGATCAACTGAGGTCAGGAGTTCGAGACCAGCCTGGCCAACATGGCGAAATCCCATCTTTACTAAAAATACAAAAATTAGCTGGGCATGATGGTGCGTGCCTGTAATCCCAGCTACTTGGGAGGCTGAGACTGGAGAATTGCTTGAACCCAGGAGGCGGAGATTGCAGTGAGCCAAGATCACACCATTGCACTCCAGCCTGGGTGCCAAGAGTGAAACTGCATCTTAAAAGAAAAAAAAAGACCATTTTACGTATCAGCCCATGGGAGAGCATAAGAAAAAGTGGAGGGGGCTCCCTGATGCCTATAAAACCATTGAGTATGAGGGGTTTCCTACCTCCCGAGGGGCTTCAGCATCATCTATCCCATTGCCTGAGTCCAATCCCATATCCTTCACTCACAATAAAAACTCATTAATAAAAAAAGTCATCATTTGCGGCTAAACTTGAAACATATCTTTCCAGCAACACGGAAGAAAATCACTTGGGATCGTTATTCATTTACTACTATTCTAATTAGTTAAAATCTCCCTATCACCACAAGAAAAATGGGAAATATGAATTTCCTTCTTGCTCTGCCTAGACCATTGAACCGCAGACAGGGAACCCCGAGGTTATATAAAAATCAACTTAACTGCTTTAAATGCTTGATGGCCTAGAAAGTTTTATCAACAGTCAAATAAGTCAAACCTATTGTAATAGTCCGTTTTCATGTGGCTAATAAAGACCTACCAGAGACTGGGTAATTTATAAAGGAAAGAGGTTTAATGGACTCACAGCTCCACATGGCTGGGGAGGCCTCACAATCATGGCAGAAGATGAAGGAAGAGAAAAGGAACATCTTACATGGCAGCAGGTAAGAGGGCATGAGCAGGTGAACTCCCCTTTATAAAATCATCAGATCTCATGAGACTTACTCACTATCATGAGAACAGCATGGGAAAGAACTACCCCCATAATTCAATTACCTCCCACTGGTCCCTCCCATGACATGTGGGGATTATTACAATTCAAGGTGAGATTGGGTGGAAACACAGAGCCAAAACATATGACCCATTTTGATTGATTTCCTTTTGTTTTATTTTTTCACCTTTTCCATTGCCACTGAGATTTCCCTTTATTTTAAGTTTAAGATTTACTCTCTTCATTTTCTTCACTGACTTCACTAACTTGTCTTGCATTTCTGTTTTAAACCAATGTAACTGAGTTAACCCTCAAACTGTTCCCTCACATGCAAAAATATAGCTTATCTTTACTGTCCCAAATGTGCTGGGAATCAAATCTAACCCATACTTTTCAAACCACAAATGTGAAAACATAATTTTAAAATATATAAAAATGGCATATTTCTGATTTTATGGTTTAGCCTCAAAGCTGTAACTTGGACTAGTCATTTTCCTCTGTGCTATGTCTTATTTTGTAACCTAAAATATAGCCTTCTCTTTAGCCACAATCCCTAATCACCTTCCATCCTACGGGCCCAAGTCAAATGTATGGATTTTTGGATTAAATAACGGAAATTTCTTTCTGAAGGAAAAACCTTTGGATCTTTCTTAGTGTTTGTTCCAAATTCCCTTCCTTTCTCTCACTATAATGCTTTTATTCCCTATAAATTCAGCACATCTATGAATTCCTTTTTATTTCCCTGAGATTCCAAGTCAATCATGGAACAAAGATTGTTTAGGACAAAAGCACTTTTAAATGTTCCACAAGCAGAGGCCAACTGTGTAGAAGCTCACAAGTGGTATGTGTTGGGGAGAGAAAGGAATCCTCTGATTGTTGGGCCTTTTCCTTCCAGTCTGTACTGAGAACAGCAGGCAACGAGCATCACCAAACTGACCTAGTTCAAGAACCTGTCTCATCTTATCAAGCTCTTTCTTTTCATAGCCACTTTTCTAGTTGAGTGTCAGCCACTCATATCACAGTGTGTGGTTATTTACATAAGATGATTCCTTTCCTGAACAAAAGAGAAAAGTTAATCTTGAAGCTGAAGGACAGAAAGAAAAGATAATTATTGAAGAATAGGACTTAAAGTGAAAGAAGTCCTAGGAAACACAGTATTAGTTGGGTGCTGTTGGGAGCCAGAAATAAGCAAAAGGAGAGTTTGGGATGGATTTGGGGCTGTGGCAACAGAAGGTGACACCCAAAGACAAATACGACATGAAGCTTTGCTCTGCTAGAGCCCCAGTGGTTACAACCATCTTTGTCTTACTGGAAACAGTATCCATGGCTAATTAACCTCAGGCACTGAAGCCAAACTGCTTAGAAGCAAGTCATCCCTACCACTTACTGTTTTTTTTTTTTTTTTTTTTTTGAGATGGAGTCTCTGACTCCCAGGATGGAGTACAATGGTGTGATCTCAGCTCACTGCAACCTCCGCCTCCCAGGTTCAAGCAATTCTCTTGCCTCAGCCTCCTGAGTTGTTGGGACTATAGGCCCATGCCACCATGCCCAGCTAATTTTTGTATTTTTAGTGGAGATGGGGTTTCAATATATTGGCCAGGCTGGTTTCGAACTCCTGACGTCAGGTGATCCACCGCCTTGGCCTCCCAAAGTGTTGGGATTACAGGCATGAGCCACTGTACCAGACCCCCACTAGTTACTGTTATTTCAACCTCTCACAGTCTTAGTTTCCTCGTCTGTAGAAACAGGTTGCACAGGAGTTTAGTTTACAGACTGCTGAATGTATATGAGATAATCCACAAAGGGTTAACACAGTGCCAAGCACATAGCAAATGCTCTGTTCATATCAGCTCTTCCAGCCAAGACCCACAGTAACACTCACAAATGTGTTAGTCCATGAAGGCCTGGCCCATACGTGGAAAACAACTCCCAAGGTAAATAACTTCCATGGAAATGGACAAAGTGGATTCCTTTTACCCCCACCTGCTCACTTTATTCTTCACCTATCTACTTTATTCTCTCACGCCATTCTGCAATACAAAACATTTTTCTGTCCTTTCAGATCTAACAGATCCTTTAGAATATCTTTTAGACATTTATTCCAAGTGTGAAAACAATTTTTTTCAGTGGTATAATTCGGATGTTATTTATACTTTCTTGAAAATTTTCATTTTTTTCCTTTCTCTCTCCCTCTCTCCTTTTTCCCTTTCCTCTTTTCTTTCTCATTCTTTCTTCCTTCCCTTCTTTGTTCCTCCCTCCCTTCCTTCTTTCCTTCTTTTCCCTCAAAGAGGACTGAAGACTCGATTCCAGTAGAGTTATTTCCATATAGGCAGGAATTCTCAGCACAATTGTCCAAGGAAAGGTTTCTATTAGGAGCTTTAAAAAGATTCCCATGTGTTGACCCCATGTTGATGCCGACATGGCATTCAGCATTTTCTTTCACCTTAACAGACATGTCAAATATCCTCTGTCTTTATAACGTATCTTAAATGCCATTAAGACCATTCTGAAACCAAGTTTGTTCTAGTTCCTTCACCTTCTCTGTGCAGAAGCAGTTTCAGAACCATCTCTCCCACTTCCTCCTGCTACCCATGACTTTTCCTGCCATTTCTTCTCTGAGTGCTCTTGGCAGGCTTCTGAGAAGGCCCAGCACTGAGGGGTAACACCCAAGATTATTTTAAAAGTATAGTGGAAGCTGCTGAAGTCAGCTATCAGGTCTGGATGACTTTTTCAGAAGCAGCAATTCGTGCTGGTGGGCAGGCATCCACACTGCCTGTCGCAGCTCCCTTCTCCCTGGTTGGCTGTGTCTCCCCTCTGTGGAACTGCCAGTGGTGTGTGACCAATGTTTCTGTATTAAAAAAATTAGCAACTAAGTGCCCTTCTCCAGACGAAAGAATAACTTGAATTTTATCTATTATTTACTTTATTATGTCAAATACTCTTTCTCCCCATTCCAATAGATTTATGGCATAAAAATTTCTATCTAGAACTAGCCTGGTGACCTACCCAGAGAAATGTTAACTTCTTTGTTGCAAACTATTTTTTTTGTTTTTTACACGAGTTTTGCTCTGTCATCTAGGCTGGAGTGCAGTGGTGTAATCTCGGCTCACTGCAACCTCCACCTCCTGGGTTCAAGCGATTCTCCTGCCTCAGCCTCTCAAGTAGCTGTGATTACAGGCATGTGCCATAACGCCCAGCTAATTTTTGTATTTTTAGTAGAGATGGGGTTTCGCCATGTTGGCCAGGCTGGTCTCGAACTCCTGACCTCAAGTAATCCACCCACCTCAGCCTCCCAAAGTGCTGGGATTACAGGCCTCAGCCACTGCGCCTGGCCTGTTGCAAACTTTTGAAACACTAGGGAAAGCATGAAGGCTATTTTTGATGGAACTCAAACTGGTATACTCTTCTAAATGCTTTGCATGTATTAATTTAACCATCACCACAATCCTATGAGACAGATACTGTCACTTATGTTTTTTAAATGAATGGAACATGCTGAAGAGTGAAGTAATTTTCCCAAAGTTACACAGCTCATATGTCACAGAGCTGAGATGTTAACACAGTCTGGCTCTAGAATCTATCCCTTAATTGCTACCTTATATTTTTCTTCACAATTAAATAAGCTTGTGGCTTCTAAGTTACATTATGAACAATCAGCTATGTTAAAATCTTGTTCTCACTCATATGTGGGGGCTTAAAAAGTCAATCTCATGCAAGAAGATAGTAGAATGATAGAAACTAGAGGCTGAGAAGGGTGTGTGTAGGGGGGTACAGGGAATAGGGTGGAGATAAAGAGAGGCTGGTTAATGGGTACAAACATAGTTAGAAGGAATAAGTTCTAGTATTCAATAGCAGAGTAGGTTGACTATAGTTAACAACAGTGTGTTGATATTTCAAAAGAGCTGGACGAGAGGACATGAAATGTTCCAAACACATAGAAATAACAAAAGATTTGAGATGATGACACTCCAAATACCCTGACTTGATCATTACACAGTCTGCATGTCACAAAATATCACATGTACCCCACCAACACGTACAATTACCATGTATCAATAACAATTAAAAATAAACAAAAAATCAAAAAACACATTTCCTTCTTAGTATTGCTATAATAACTATGTTAAAAGCTATGCAAACAACAATAATCCTGAGGAAAAATTTTATTACATTTCTCAACGAGTAACAGTCATTTGGCTACTGTCGTGATAGCTGAGATCGAAAGGTTTGAGAATGTGACAACAAACCCTTTAAAAATTAAATAGCCTCCCACACAGCCAGGTCCCTGTCTCCTTGCTCCTTCTGGATTTTTTTGAAAGACTAGAGATTGGACTAGACTACCACTCTTGCCCTCTAAGCACCATACATTCACAGCTTGAAAAACCAGTGTCAGAAAAGATAAATAACGATTCCAGCCAGTAAACAGTGTGAAGAAAGTGAAACAACGTCATGATCACAACTTTACAGAAAAGGAGAAATGTAGGGGGATAATGTTTTGTTCGTTCATCCGTTTGTTTGTTTTCAAGTTTCTGGCCATCTCAGACTTTCCTGTCTTCAAAAAGATATACTTCCTGGCTACCTTCACTATTTTTACCCTACAGTTAGTTCAGCATTTCTGAAAAACATCTACTACAAACCAGGAGGGCTCCAGGTTTTGCTAGGTGTCACACTTTGAAAACTAGGGGAGGCCTCTTTAACAAAATCAATGCAGACTTACAAATATAAAACTGGGAACAGGTCTAGAAAAGGCCTGGGCGGCTGAGGGTCCTAAAGCTAAGCAAGGGCCTGAAGCTGCAAGGAATATGAGTTCCTGAAGTGAGCAATTCATTCCCTACTCACAGCCTTAACTCCAGTCAGTCTGTAGGAGATTTTACTTTAGGCACTGAGATGGCAAAGAGTTATAGATATAGCAGGTTTTCAGGACCAGAGGAGTAAAATAAATTATAATCTTATAATCTTGGAATTTAAGAGTTCATCAGTGATGTCCTATTTTCTTAACTCTTATCCTTCCTTTTAATTTTTGTCCTATTTATCACTGCCATATGATTAAATGTATCTATGATGTTTTAATTTGCTTACATATTTTCCTTTTCTTTCAAAAAACCATAGAAACAAGTTTAAAGATCAAGGTACAAATTCTGAGCAAAGGCTTCTATTTCTATGTAGTGATAAATGTCATTCTACCTACTTTACAAATTAAGAAGTATATCTTGGTGGCCATTTGAGTTTTATTTTGTGAGGGATCATAGCTATAGCAGAAGGATTAAATAGACAGTCATTAACACTTATACTTTGAATGACACCTCATGTATGAAAGACGATGAATGAAAATTTTCCCTTTAAATGTCTGAAGGGACTCAGATCAGATTCACACCAAACATAAGGCTTTCAGATGACAAAACTGGACTCAGGGAGGGGGAATGGCATGCTGAGGCCACATGCTGCTGTACAGTCTTCATATCACACCACCTTGTGTGCTTTTATGATTTGTTAGTGTTAAAATGCATTTTATTATATTTAGCTGGATATTTCCAGCAGCACTGCCTAGCGACACTTTTATATACTCATTTTATACACCCATTATCATGCTGCAAAATTTATAGTACCCAGAACGAGATGTACTACAGGAGCTACCCGAGTCCTTTGGTGATCTCAATTAGTGCCCCGGCCCATCAGTCATGACACAGTTCCTATGGTTCTTTGGAGACTTTGTGACACTAAACTAATTATCTTTAACTTTTTCCTCTGTCCTAAATTTTCAGTTAGTTCCTAGTTGTGATGTCCCTTTGTCTCTTTCCTCAAATATATCTCCTATTTGTCCCTTCTCTTCATTTCTAGTTTAGAACTTAATTATACGTCAGAATTACCGTAACAGCCTCTTCACTTGTTCCCTTGCTCTCATTCTCTCTCTAGTCTACTAAGTTCTTCACGTGTATAAACTTTTGGTCTCAAGGTATTTGTTTGGAAAGATGGAAACAGATAAGAATGCATAAAACAAGAGATTCTCTGTCAAATAAGCTTGGGAAATGCTCATATCATATTCCCTCTTAGTGGTTTTATAATACACTGTAGCATAACAAAGGTGCTAAGGAGACCTGTTTTAAAAAAGTCTACAAAGCCTTTTCTGTCCATAGAAATCTTTGTGGAATAGTTATCAGCATCTCATAGATAAATTCAGTTTGGAAAACTCTCTCCTTAATCTTCATAGAACATTCATGTATCATGCTTCTTGCCCAATTTAAAAAAAAAACGCATCCAAAGTTTCACTAGGGCGGCTTCCAGTACGCAGGTCCAAATTCAGCCTAGGCAGCAGCTCCAGCGGGCAGCACTCCAGGGTGCCCGCCCACCCCGCCCGCCACGCCCCGCCCGCGGCCTTATGCCATCTAACTTCATCAGTGCCTCTCTTAGAGGGAATGGGTTACTGTAGTCAGTCCTCGTGTCTTCTGAGCAAGCAGGATTATTCCTTAGAGTGGACACCCAGTTCTGTCGCTCTGGATTTCCAAACTCATAGCATGCTGGTCCTTACTTTCACACCAACATTTACTCAGAGACCGTATCTTGCACTGTTAACTGAATTGTTCATCTCAGCTATCTCTCCCCAGCTAACTAAGTTTCCAGAGGCAGAGAACTCTTTTGCTGTCTGCCCCCTTGACACCCAAGTGTGCTTTGATGACTTCACCATGCAAACGGACAACACTTAGTAAACATATGTTGGCTGAATAAATGAATGAATGAATGAATGAATAAGCTTTGTTAAATATCCTTGGCTTTGTAGATTTCTGAATCCAGGTCACCTGAACATATGAGGGATTAACATATGAGCTTATCAGATCTAGTCTCATTTCTTTTATTTTTTATTTTTATTTATTTATTTTTTTTTCGAGACAGTCTCACTCTGTTGCCCAGGCTGGAGTGCATGGGTGCAATCAAGGCTCACTGCAGTCCCCACCTCCTGGGCTCAAGCAATCCTCCCGCTTTAGCCTCCTAGGTAGCTGGGACCACAAGCATGTGCCACCATGCCTGGCTAATTTTCAAAACTTTTGTAGAGATGGGGTCTCACTATGTTGCCCAGGCTGGTCTTGGACTCCTAGGCTCAAGCAATCCTCCTGCCTTGGCCTCCCAAAGTGCTGGGATTCTAAGCGTGTTCCACCACACCCAATCTAGTGTCATTTCTCACACAACATCAGTGATGTAGAAAAAGTGAACAAAGAGAAGCATTTTATAGAGTATCTATCGACCTCACCAGACAGCAGGATGAGACTATGTGAGTCAGGACTTCACCAACAGTGAAGTGGAAAATATATGCATATGCAAAACTTTCTTCATTGATTACAAAAATACTTAATTCCCAGCAATCCATTTTCAACAGATACTTATTAACATCAGCTAACTTTGATAAATTGACCATGACGTCAATAATAATGCAAGTTCAAATCTTAAATTCTTATTTTCCTATCAACAAGTTTCTTATTTTATATTCTAGCATGGGTAATTTTTTCTCCTCCACGTAGAATAAAATTAAACAGGTTCATAAAATATTCATCAGCTTACATATAAATCATAGCTATCTATGCCTCTGAGTTTAAATTAGTTTTCTTTTTAGCCTGGGATGACTAGTATTTGCTGCTGATATTTCTCTCAAGCGGTTTCTCTTTTTTTTTTTTTGAAACAGTCTTACTCTGTCGCCCAGGCTGGAGTGCAGTGGCGCAGTCTTGGCTCACTGCAGCCTCTGCCTCCTGGGTTCAAGCGATTCTCCTGCCTCAGCCTCCCGAGTAGCTGGGATTACAGGCGCATGTCACCACGCCCAGCTAATTTCTTGTTTTTAGTAGAGACAGGGTTGGCCAGGCTGGTTGCGAACTCCTGACCTCAGGTGATCCACCTGCCTCGGCGTTCCAAAGTGCTAGGATTACAGGCGGGAGCCACTGTGCCTGGCTTTAAAAAAAAAAATGTTCTATTATTTGATCTACAGTCTGAAATGTCTGATTTCTTATATACACATACCTCCAATTGCACACGATGCAAAATAACTGATTTAGGCACTTCATTTATACAAGCATGTTCCCTAGGATCCATGTCTGCATTATATAGTCCCTACTGATGATATGTAGCAGTAGCAGGCTGCTGGACTTTACTTAAACAATTCTTCTGATGTCCATAGTGATGACTTCAAACAAAAGGCAACGCCACAGGTGGCCCATCCTACTTCTGTCCCCACATGATCTCAAGATATTTGAGCTGTAGTTGGTAAAGGAAGCAGATTGGGTAACACTGGACTAGACTAGGATTTCAAGGTCCACCTCTGTTGATAACCAGCTGGCCGGCCCTAGATAGGCCTCAGAGCCCCACGAGGTCTGAATTTATTGTAGTTTGAGATGGTTAAACTGGATGTGGTAAACTGTTGTGACTCTATTAAGAAAAATCCTTATTCCATTAAAAGGGCCTCTAGAAGACATTTGGTTAATCAGGAACTAAAATTAGATTGAACTACAACTAGCTTCCTAGCTGCTAAGTTTCAGCCACATTCCTGGTGCTTAGTCAGTATCAGGTCCAGGTTTACTGGGAATCACATTGCTAGGGTCACTTCAGAAGGAATTACAGGAATAGCCTTTCCTTGGCTGTGGCCTTTTCTAAGGACATGCATTTATTATATTTATAAGAGTTTTAAAAAGAGACTGGACTGAATCCATTTAACACAGGAAATCTAATACTAAGTGTTAAAAGGTCCATTTAGTTTTGCCTTAGAAAAGCAGTCATTGAAAAACCTGAAGCCAATGTAACAGGCCCTTGGTCCAATAACAGTAATTTTACTCGGTAGCATTTTGTCAAAAAGAAAAGCCAGAACTTACCTGTACGTTAGCATGGACAGACCCAGGTACTTGATATCTCAGCTCATGGGCTGTTGTTTGAGACTTTGGAAGCAGAAAAGGATAAGAAAGGGACCGATATTTTGATTTCATAATCTAAAATAAAGAAAAAGGGATAAAAAATATTCAAATGAGAAAAAAGATTCATTCTCTCTACTTTGTGATTATAAAATAAATTTATGGCGGGGCGCAGTGGCTCACACCTGTAATCCCAGCACTTTAGGAGGCCAAGGAGTGGGGATCACCTGAGGTCAGGAGTTCAAGATCAGCCTGGCCAACACGGTGAAACCTCCATCTCTACTAAAAATGCAAAAATTAGCCAGGCATGGTGGCGGGCACCTATAATCCCAGCAACTCAGGAGGCTGAGTCAGGAGAATCACTTGAACCTGGGAGGCAGGGGTTGCAACGAGTTGAGATTTCACCATTGCACTCCAGCCTGGGTGACAAGAGTGAAGAGCGAATCTCCATCTCAAAAAAAAAAAAAAAAGAAATTCAGGTTAATTTGAAAAGGAAAAGAAAGATGTTAATGGACATTTCTAAAGTGAAGGGCTACAGATTATTTGTGTTTGTTTTCTATTTCTCATAGTCCTGTTTTTACCTTTTGTAGGGGACATATTGTTTTATATTTATAAAGACAGGTTAAATATAATCTGTAGTTATAGGAGTTTATAATTGCAAAACTGAGACTATTGTTTTATAAACTAATTTTTTACTGATTATGTTCTAGATATCTTGCCACAGCAATATAGTGGGATATCATTATTTTTAATAACTTCATAGTAAAATGGTATAAAAGAATCATTTAACAAATTCCTATTAGTAAGGATTTCTGTTATTTCTAATTTTATTTGAATTATTAGAAGTCATATCAAAATAAATTACCGTATTGGATTATGGCTTTAGTTTGAATACCTGGAAATAGTTTTTCTGGATCAAAGATTGCATACTTTAAAAAAGACTTATTGGTGTTGTGCCAATTGATCCTCCCTGGGGCAGCGTGTATGAGCACACCACAAAAACCACTCCAAACCTAACTACAGGTATTAGCAGAGATTTTTATCTTTGCCAGTACAGCAGGTTAAAAGTAACACCCCATTTATCAATCCATCTCCCCTAAATTTTGTTAAAAAATTTCCATTAGAATGTCCACTAAATTTTATAATCCTCACGTGAATGAAAACAAAGTGAGAGTCTAAGTGGTTGATAAAACTAAATTCTTTTTCAAAATCACCAAGGGGAATCACGCCTCATTATCACTTCAAGTAAATAAAGTGAAACTTTAATAACACCTGAATATGTACCTTCTTTTTTTTTTTTTTTGAGACCAAGTTTCGCTCTGTCGCCCATGCTGGAGTGCAATGGCATTCTCTCGGCTCACTGCAATCTCAGCGTCCTGGGTTCAAGTGATTCTCCTGCCTCAGCCTCCAGAACAGCTGAGATTACAGGCACCCATCACCACGCCCAGCTAATTTTTGTATTTTAGTAGAGACGGGGTTTCACCATGTTGGTCAGGCCAGTCTCGAACTCCTGACTTCAGGTGATCCACCCGCCTAGGCCTCCCAAAGTGCTGGGATTATGGTCGTGAGCCACCGAGCCTGACCTGAATGATATGTACTTAACTTATGAATGTTAGGTTTGAATGTTAGGTCAAGTTCTTACAAATAATGAGGACACAATCTGGAGAAAAGGAAAATGGCCCCACCTTCTTAATATTGCTTGGTTTGCTCAGAACCAGCTCTCAGAATCCTGTACCAATATAAACCCATTGCAATTCCAGGATTGGACGGGACTTTAAAGCTCAAGCCCTCTCATCTAAACAAGGCTCCCATCCTGCTATAACAGCCCTGCAAATGACTACCGAGCCCGGGCTACCAAATGCTTGGTCAACACTGTGTCCAAGGTATTAACAAAATTAAAATCAGGACCCACACAGCAGCACCTATCCCTAGGCACTCTGAATTGTCTATGGTGTGGACATTCAGAAATGTTTCCCTCTTTTCTTGCCCAGATGCCCAGGCACCCTGACATCAATGCAGCCAACAGCAGAGCGGTGACACAGTTGTGGCCACGACAATCTCTTCTTGCCAACAGCCTCCTCTGAACCTCTTCTCTAGTTAGGCCTGCCTCTCTTCATGTGGATAAATCATGATAGCAATATCCAAGTACTTTCGTGAAGTTCCAGCGCTGGATGAAGTGACGTGCCACATCACGAGCCGCCTTCCCGTGGACTGCAGAGGCAATGTCATGCCAGGGCATCCGGGGCATGGAGTACCTGTCAATGAAATCTGCCCAGGTGCACCAGGCAAGGATCAGTCATTAACTTCCGTGCTGGGGCAGAGGCTCTCTGACTCCAACTACCATACTAAAAGGAAACGTGGGTTAGTGCTCACTAGGTACATATTTCTTGGTTTGCACAGAACAACATTTTTATAATCAAGGGAAACAGATTTCACATGCAGGGACATAGCCTCCCAGACACCTCCCCAAATATGTTTCCATTTCACTTAGGATTAGATAATCACTAGACATGGCAAGATGTGAGTTGGTACAAATTATCTAAAGCTGTGTGTTTGATATTATATTTTTAATTTTTTATCCTGTTGAAACAATGGCAGGCAATGCCATCTCTATCTCCTCTTAAACATATAAACCCAGTGATAATCTGAAAATATGCCAGTCTCATTTTGGAAATGCAGGAAATAAGCAGAATAGAAGATGATCAAAGGGAGCCTACCATTTCCTGAAAAATTACTGATTATTACCCCAAAAATGTGCCTATAACAAATCTGGAGGTTTCAGATAGTTCAGCTCTATTTCGTGTTCTTTTTCTTAACAAGAAAAGTTTTGCCGGTACGCGGTGGCTCAAGCCTGTATCCCAGCACTTTGGGAGGCCAGACGGCGGATCACGAGTTCAAGGAGATCGAGACCATCCTGGCTAACAGGTGAAACCCCGTCTCTTACTAAAAATACAAAAAAAACTAGCCGGGCGAAGTGGCGGGACGCCCTGTAGTCCCAGCTACTCGGAGGTGAGGCAGAGAGAATGGCGTAACCCGGGAGGCGGAGCTTGCAGTGAGCTGAGATCCGGCCACTGCACTTCCAGCCCCAGGCGACAGAGTGAGGACTCTGCTCAAAAAAAAAAAAAAAAAAAAAAAAAAAAAAAAGAAATTTTAAAATATTTTTCAAAATAAACAGAAGCAAAACAAAAGTCATTTAGATCATGCACGTGTGTACTTGTTGAGATGCTCAAAGGTAAAAGACAAAATATAACCAGCACCCCACCATCATAATACTCACCAGCAAAAGGTTTATCAAGTTGAACCCAGTCTTTGAAGACGAAATTGCAGTAGTCCTTTCCATGCCAGAATCTGGTTTCCCCATGCAACTCTCCCACACCTGTCTGTAAACTGCGGATGGACCCGGTATCTGTGAATGCAGCAAGACCCCCTCAGGGACTGTTGTTCAGGGGGATCCCAGAAAGGGAGGCTCAACTCTCATTTATTAAACACGTAAAAGCTTCTTAATTTCTTAAGATATCACTAGGGTGGCATATGTCCATTGTATTAGAGGCTGTGAGCTAACAAGGTTTTACAGTCCTTACAAGTTTACTTTTAGTGGGCAACTAGGGCTATAACAAGATTCATCATCAAACAATGAAATTTGACCTCAGGCAGTTGAGTAACTTATTCCCACCACCTACCAGATCACTGGAAGAACTGATCACAGAATTAACTGTGAATAAAGAACTCACAAGGTGGCACTATGAGAGAGCAGTAAAGCTGTTGGGGGGCTTTAGGGGGTAGACGGGGAGGGGCGGGGGGGCAGGTGGAGAAACCTGAGACGCAGAGGCAATAAAGATACCATGCCACTTCTTTTTCCTCAACCAACATGGTGCACACCTGATGCATAATTCTTTTGCATTGAAGCAAGAACTTCAAATTTACAGATAGCCCATGTTCCAGCCCTGGAATTAACTAGCTAAGTGACACTGAGCTTCAACTTTTTAGATCATAAGTCCATTATGCATCAAATGAAGAATTTGGCCTAGATAACAGCTAAAATCTGTTGCGCTTTAACATTTATATACTTCAAATCATAGATGGCATTTCTAAAAAATACGGCAACAACAGATGAAAGCTTATGATATAGGTACAAAAGCAGCAATCTATTGTAGCATTTCACAAAGAACTATGCTGAGACCATTGACTTAAGGCTAAATACGAAGACAATGAAGTAAAAAGATTAGCAGAATTACAAATCACAAATGCAGCGCTTGGCACAAAAGAGGCATTTAACAAATAGACACTGAATGCAAAAATATGTGTTGAATGAATAAATGGTACTGCTTGCAGTAGCCAGTGAGAGGGCTGCACTGGTCCCGCCACCAACACACTGTCCCAGAACTGTCTTTGTAAAATGCACTCTTTGCTTAAAACCCTGGAAGGTTCACATACTGCCTACAGGAAGTTCAAGTCCTAAGGGCTTAGTATGCATAGAAGGCTCTTCCCAAAGTGGTGCCAAACTCTTTCCAGCCCTTGTTTTTCCCCACCCAACCCCAGGCCCCATGTAAAGCACATGTTTCACTGTATTTTAACAGGTGTGGTCTGCCATGTCTCCATGCAGTCGGCCCATTATTACTTCTCCCTGAAATGCTCCTTTCTCCCTCTTGGCCTGGTATCCTAATCATCCTTCAAGAGCCACATTAGCTGTCACCTGCTCTAGAGAGACCTCCCAGCTCCCTGTAAGGAAGAGGCAGTCACTAGCACTACTGTCATCCCATTAACAACTGCCCCAACACCTTTAACTCTGTGACGCAATTGTATCAGGTTCCCGCCCTCCATCAATGCCTCACCAGTCTATAAACTCTTTGGGAGTGGGAACCAAATCTCCTCACTGCCAGTACCGCCAAGCATCCAGGCAATCAATAAATATTTGCAGAACAAATGTTTTTATGTAATCACCACACACAATGCTAATATTCTATCTCAAACTGAATCATTAACCTTCCAAAGGCTATTGAAATTTTCTATAGAAGAAAAATGACTTAAAATGCCATGGATTAGCAAAATGAAATCATGTTAAAAATAGACTTCTGTTGACTTCTCCCAGTGATTTATTTTCCTGCTGTATAAGACTGAAAGACCAAAGTGCAGGTAGGCCTGTTTGCTCATCTACAGGCTCTTTGTTGTTAACATGCACTTTGTAAAAAGAAAAACAGAGGGTGAGAAAAGAAACAAAAGGGACCAAAAATGAGATAAATAATATTTCAAATTCCAAATATAAAAAATACATACACAATTTGCTTTCATCAGTTGCAAAACTCTAAGCTGAGGCTTTACATAAACGCACATACACTCATTTAAAAATTAACTTTCATCTAACAACTAGTTATGATAAGGAATATAAAGGAAATTCTTAGTCTCAGGAAATTATCTTGGTACTAATTGAATTCAACCTGCTCATAATTCAAATTTGTTTTGTTTTGGCTATGGCCTAAAAACTATTCCACATAAATTAGGGTCCTTCTCAGTACAAATGAACTCTTAAGGCAATAGAGCCAAATATTAGTTCCTGTGAAAACACGGCTCAGAATTGCATGAGCATGGATGAGCAGGTCGAGAGGACTTCTGATGTCAACAATGCTGATCCAAGGGGGTCTCATTAGGTTGCTATCTGGCTCCCAAATGATTTCATAATTGCACCTGTCTTATCTTTTGGCACAGATTTGTCATGCCAATCTTCTGCATCCTCCTCTGTCAGTGGCTCAGATTCTGGCTGCTAAAGTTTATGAGAAGGGGGTCTTCTTGCTCCTTGCCTGGTATCCTCTGGTCTTGCCACATCCTCCTCCTTTTCTTCTTTTGTTTTCATCTCTTGCCTTCCAGGTCTCCATTGTTCTACCATTTCTTCAGCCTACGCCTCTTGTTCTTCTTTCCTAGCTCCTCCTCACTAACAAGGTTTCCCCTTTCTCCTGTCTTTCTTTTCTTTCCTTTTTTTCTTTTTTTCTCTCTCTCTCTCTTTTTTTTTTTTTTTTTGAGACTGGAGTGCAGTGGCATGATCTCTGCTTACTGCAACCTCCGCCTCCCGGGTTCAAGTGTTCAAGCAATTATCCTGCCTCAGCCTCCCGAGTAGCTGGGATTACAGGCACACGCCACCACGCCCAGCTAATTATTGTATTTTTAGTAGAGACAGGGTTTCACATGTTGGCCAGGCTGGTCTCGAACTCCTGACCTTGTGATCCGCCCATCTCAGCCTCCCAAAGTGCTGGGATTACAGGTGTGAGCCACCACGCCTGGCCTCTCCCATCTTTTTCTATACAATTTCTAAACGTGCACCTGCAAGCTTGGCCTCTGTTTTGGACTCCAGATCTAAGGTCACTTCCAGTGCGTCACTTGACATTGTTTACCTAGTTCCCACCAGAACTTTAAAATTATGTCTGACACTAAAATCATTATCATTCCATAAAATCAAGTCTTTCCTTGAGATTTCTGCTGAGTATAGTAACTCAAGCTCAAACCTCTGAATCATCTTTGGCTCCTTTATTCTTCACGGACTTCTCCACCCACCTTCCCATGGCTTCCCAGATCATGATGCCTTTGGAAAAAGGTTCTCCCATTTACTTCATTCTTGAACTCACTGACACAACCTTGTCAGACTCCCTGTGTCTCTATTATAAATGCTATAAAGCCTCACCCTTAATTGCTCCCTGCCCCTAGGGATTTTCCAACATTTAATGGAAGAGGTGCAATGTCTCAGTTTGATTTTCAAAGTCCTCCGTAAACTGGTACAGATATATCCCACCAGCTCAATCTGCACAAATTAGCCCTTAACCACAATTCCAAAACTCCACAAGTTCTAACAATTCAAATGTTTTTTCATAGCTGATTTTCACAGCTCATTTCATAGCTCCCAGGTCAGCAAAACCTGGCCTGAACTGACAAGAGGTTATTTATTATCTTTATTGATCCCACTTGGTGTTGCACAAACATAAATGGTTTTCCTACATTCCAGGTATTTCCTGGATGCTGCTGGGAGGGTAACATAGTAGAGGGTATAGGTATTGTATTACCTTTCTAAAATCCAGAACTTTCTGATTTCTGAAATCTGATTCCAAAGATTTTGTATGAGAGATTATAGACCTATACGTATCTACCATATTCTACACTCAGGTCTGAGATGCTGAAATAAATACTTTTGCATTTCCTATATCTGTGTCTTAAGATGTAGTATCTACCTAAAATGCCTGTTTTTCTACTTTTTTAGTCTCTACCTACTGAATTTCTACATATGTTCAAGGCCAGTTCCAATACAGGCACTCAACAAGTTATATTTTTAAAAATATTTTGGTTTTCAAAATTTTTTGGGATTTAGAATTGTTGTTAAGGGTTTGTAGACCTGTATGTCATCTGTGGATCAATGATGACTCTTGCAGTAGGAGTATCTTCCCTCAATGAATGACTAAAATATTAGGTTTGTAAAATATTTAAAACTCATGCTCACCTATTAGATAATAAGCTATTTAACAGCACAAAATGAATCTTATACATCCTATCCATTGCATTCCTAAGAACAGTTTAGAAACAGCTTAATATTATCCCTTATGACTAGACACTCAAATGTGAAAAGCCTGTCTCAACTAAATTGCAAAAATAATTTTTCCCTCACTTAAACATCAGCACACAGTTGCTGAATAGCATTAGGAGAAACACCTAATGTAGATGACGGGTTGATGGGTGCAGCAAACCACCGTGGCACGTGTATACCTATGTAACGAACCTGCATGTTCTACACATGTATCCCAGTACTTAAAGTATAATAAATAAATAAATAAGAGGAATAAAATTCAACACTTTAAAAATAGTATCAAGCAAAATTCTCCCTCTTACAACATAATTCTGAATGAAAAAAAAAAACGTGAAAATGGCTGAGTGATTTTGAAAACATATATTACAGATATGATTCCTAACCACGTTTTCAGTGCAGTTTTCTATATAAAACCCATAGTGATGTTCACTCCACACTGATTTCTGTATGACACCAGGGAGGTTTAATAGGAGCCCAATTCAACATGGTCATGTGCAGTCAAGTGAAATTGATATTGCAGAGAGGCTAACTCTCTTTGCATTCTCAGGACAAGGAAGTCATTAACTCAAGTTCATATTCAGTTCTAAATTTCTAACGAAGAGTCACTCCATGCTTAATTTGTTTTACAAGGCAACCTGAGTTTTTAAGGTTTTACATGATTTAAATTTAGTGCCTTGCTCTTTAAACTTCCTTCATTATTTTTAGTAGAACTTTATTTATTTATTTTTTGAAACAAGTTCAGAGGGACTCCAATATTTAAAACAGATACAAGTGGGATTGTTCTGGTTGAAGAGGTACCAAAAGCAGTGGGAGGGTCCTGGGGCTCACCTACCTCAATGTTCTCCTCAAAGCCTTTTAGGAACTCCAGGATCCAAGGAATCGAGTTTGGAAAGCACTGCTCTAGAAGGACCCCACTATCCTTTGGCTTTTCTTTTGAGGTAAACAAATTGTTCTCATTTTAAAAAATTAAATTTGTATTTAAATTTGATTATAAAAGTAAAATGAAAACAGTACCAACAATGTGGGAAAAAAATAAATCACCTCAAGCTCCATTTTCCTAACAAAGATAGCATCATTGAACGTCCTTTGTCAGCTGCCTTCAGGAACATATCTTGACACAGTGGCAACTGTCCTCAAACTTTCCTTGCTCTTCCCATAACCATCTCAATTCAGTTCACGGAAACTCCATCTTTCCAGTGGGGCCAAAGATTTGGAGTCCTCTCCATCTCTCACATCTCATATCTAGTTCATCGGCAAATGCTGTCAGCTCGACCCTCAAAATATATTCATAACCTGCACAGTCACCATTTGCCACCCTGATCTGCTCTGAAGAATGATCCTTGGAAAATGTAAGTCAGCCCTTGCCTACCCTTTGCTCAAGACCATGCGATGACTTCCTGTCTCACTCAGGGTCAAAATCTTACAGTGGTCTTCAAGACCTCACATAATCCACCCGGCCTACCTCTCTGATTTTGTTCTTATCATCCTCTCCTAGCCCACTTCACTACAGCCGTATTCCTGGAACACACCTGTCCCCTCTGCCTCATGGCCTTTCCTATTTGCTATTCCTTCTGTCAGAAACACCCTCTCTCAGACAGTTTCTTATCCTCATTCTTCTCCTTTAGATGTCAGTTAAAAACTAACCTCATGAGAGACGTATTCTCTGACCAGCCTTTACAAAATAGTAACTTCTCCTGTGCCCTTCCTCCCTTATCATGCTCAACTATTCTCCATAATTATCACCACCTGATATAATGTGTTTGACCCTCTATTTGTACACACAGTTCTCATCCTTACCACCCAACTACTTAACTGCACTTCATCTGCTTTATTCACTACACCTCTAGAACCTAGAATAGTGATTGGTATATAATAGAAACTCAATAAATACTTATTTAATTAAATAAATAAATCTTCTATGTTTATTTTTGTATCCCCAATTACAGTTTTAATCATTGCCCAGTTCCATCAAAGAGATGAACCATTTGTTACCATTCGTTATGTTCTTCACCATTTCCCTACTCTTTGATGTTTAGGTTGTTCTCTCTCTCTCTATCTCTCTTTGTCTCTCAACAATGCTGCACTAGACATATATTCAGTGTATCAGTGATTGGTTGTAAACAGATGTCAAGGGTACTTTTCATCAGCAACAGAAAACCATACACATGTATGATCAGTGTCTCAGATCACCCCTGTGGATATCACCCCTCTCAACCTGCGGTAGGTGTGAGTTACTTACTGGACTCAGCACTTCACTCACACCTTTTCCACTTGCTCTCAATCCTATTGTCAGCAACACTATCAGTCATAATTCAGATCTATAATCTTCAGGGTTGGCAATCTCATTTCCTCCACTTCATTTTTAACTTCAGTAATAAAGCAGCAAAGTTATACATTGAAATGATAAGGCACTACCTGGAGCTGTTTCCAACCCTTTATCTCTAATATCTGCCACTGCATGCACTCCTGGCTTCCTGGATTTCCCAGAGGCCTCCTACTTCCCAGGACTTTGAAGCGTTGTCAAGCACAGGAATTAATGGGAGTTGTCCCCGAATCCACACACACATCCAGTACTAGCTGTATGCTAAATAAGAATGTCTCCCCATATTTGTTCTCTATTTTATTTTTTATTTTTATTTTNATCTATAATCTTCAGGGTTGGCAATCTCATTTCCTCCACTTCATTTTTAACTTCAGTAATAAAGCAGCAAAGTTATACATTGAAATGATAAGGCACTACCTGGAGCTGTTTCCAACCCTTTATCTCTAATATCTGCCACTGCATGCACTCCTGGCTTCCTGGATTTCCCAGAGGCCTCCTACTTCCCAGGACTTTGAAGCGTTGTCAAGCACAGGAATTAATGGGAGTTGTCCCCGAATCCACACACACATCCAGTACTAGCTGTATGCTAAATAAGAATGTCTCCCCATATTTGTTCTCTATTTTTATTTTTTATTTTTATTTTTATTTTTTGAGATGGAGTCTCGCTCTGTCGCCCAGGCTGGAGGGCAGTGGCCGGATCTCAGCTCACTGCAAGCTCCGCCTCTCCGGTTTACGCCATTCTCCTGCCTCAGCCTCCCGAGTAGCTGGGACTACAGGCCCCTGCCACCTCGCCCGGCTAGTTTTTTTGTATTTTTTTAGTAGAGACGGGATTTCACAGTGTTAGCCAGGATGGTCTTGATCTCCTGATCTCGTGATCCACCCGTCTCGGCCTCCCAAAGTGCTGGGATTACAGGCTTGAGCCATTTATTTTTATTTTATTTTTTTATTTTTTTATTTTTTTTTACTATTTTTTTTTTATTATACTTTAAGTTCTAGGGTACATGTGCATAACGTGCAGGTTTGTTACATATGTATATTTGTGCCATGTTGGTGTGCTGCACCCATCAACTCGTCAGCACCCATCAATTCATCATTTATATCATGTATAACTCCCCAGTGCAATCCCTCCCCCCTCCCCATGATAGGCCCCAGTGTGTGATGTTCCCCTTCCCGAGTCCAAGTTTCCTCATTGTTCAGTTCCCACCTATGAGTGAGAACATGAGGTTATTTTTATTTTTTAAAAATTTAAAAATTGTTTTTGTGTGTGTGAGAAAGGGTCTCCCTCTGTCACCCAGGCTGGAGTGCAGTGGCATGATCTCAGCTCACTGCAATCTCTGCCTTGCAGGCTCCAGCAATTCTCCCGCCTCAGCTTCTGGAAAAGCTGGGACGAGAGATGCAGGCCACCACGCTCAGCTAATTTTTTGTAGAGATGGGGTTTCACTACATTGCCCAAGATGGTCTTGAATTCCTGGGCTCAAGCAATCCTCCTGCCTCCGCCTCCCAAAGTGCTGGGATTACAGGTGTGAGTCACCGTCCCTGGCCTCTTCTCCATTTTTAAATGTATATTGATGCTGTTATGATTTATAAAACATAAACTTATTTAACAGTTACATTGAAGTTTTAGTTCATTGTGTGTAGTTGATTACTGCATTTTTTAAAATGCAGGGTAGCTGGACCAAACTTGTCCAACCCATAGCCTATGGGCCACATGCAGCCCGGGATGGCTTTGAATGTGGCCCAACACAAATACACAAACTTTCTTAAAACATTATAATTTTTTCGCAACTTTTTTTTTAGCTTATCAGCTATCATTAGTGTTGGTATATTTTATGTGTGGCCCAAGACAATTCTTCTTCTTCCAATGTGGCCCAGGGAAGCCAAAAGATTGGACACCCCTGCCCTAGGTGAAAGAATGCTGGGAATCCCTACTCAAAGTCCAGCATAATTTTTCTGGTTCATTAGCACCTGCAAGCCACAGGTGACTCACATTCAGGCATGTGTGCTAGACTGTGACTCTCATCTGCTAAACAGTACATGAGAGCCCTGGCCTTAGGTTCTAGCCAAAAAAGTATAACATAGTGATCTTCATTTCTGCTAGATCACAAGTCTTAATCATGGGCACTGGGAGGATGATAAATTGGAACGCCATTGGGCAGGACATGTATCATCTCTAACCCTGAATGTCTTCATCTGTAAAAAGAAGATGACAATATTACTACTAAGCACTGCAAGTACTCAGGGCAGTGATGGATACAGTCTGCATAAAATAAATGTTAGCCTATGATTTTACTAGCGTCATTTATTATGATTACTTATCTCCATATCTGACCAGTGGCCAAATGCTTCTTTATTCCCACCACAAGTGAAACTTATTAGTCATTCATTAATTCCTCGAGTATCTGGAGTATCTTCTTACCAATGGCTATCAGATTGTGATTTTCTGAAAATTCACATAGCATGACACAACACATCCACCCAAAGGCCTTCAAGATTTTTAACTGACCAGGTGCGGTGGCTCATATCTGTAATCCCAGCACTTTGGGAGGCCGAGGTGGGCGGATTGCTTGAGGTCAGGGGTTCAACACAAGCCTGGCCAACATGGCAAAACCCCATCTCTACTAAAAGTATAAAAATTAGCCAGGCACGGTCATGCCCGCCTGTAATCCCAGTTAGGGATTACTCAGGAGGCTGAGGCAGGAGAATCGCTAAAACCCAGGAGGCGGAGGTTGCAGTGAGCCAAGATGGCCCTACTGCATTGCAGCCTGGGTGACAGGCAAGACTCTATCTCAAAAAAAAAAAAAAAAATTAACCAAATAAAATTCCAACTCCCAAATGTGAATGTCATATATCTTCCTAGTCTTATACCAAAAACTGCATCTTGGCCAAATAATGCATTTTACACAATCTGAAAACAGTTGCTGCTTTCCCATTCCGGCACCTTTGCTCAACTCACCTCCCTCGCAATGACTTCCCATCACCTACCCCAATTATTTCCAGGTCTAACCCAAATGTCCCCTCCTCAAAAAGTCTTTCTGGACCATCAGAGAGGAATTCCTCCCACCTTCCATAGAACGTCCACAACACTATTGAATTGCATGTGCCATGCATTTTCTCTTATTAGGTCTGTTTTGTCTTTGCTGCTATAAGTTCTTGGGGAGTAGGGATCTTGGATACTACAGGATGCTTTGCATAGAGCAGGCTCTCAATAATATATGTAGCATAAAAACTGCAAACAGAAAGCCAATCTGGAAACACATTCACTATGCCCATGCAGCAGACAGCACAACCAAAGCTCAAGCCTAAGGGAGTTCTGCCACTTCACAAATCACTTACCAGCATTAGGTCTAGTGAGTCCTTGCTCAGACTCACTGGATGGGCGAAAGAGTTTGAAGTGGGGTTTTAAACCATGGATTAAATTGTGATGACTTCTATAGTGATTAAAACAACCTAGAGAAATTGAGAATTTTTTTTTTTATAAAGAAATACAGATATCAAATTTTCTAAACTGGAAAGCAAGGTTGATCATTTTTAAAACCAGACAGGGCTATAACATCAGTTATAAGATTCTGTGCAACAGAAAATTGTAGGGCTTTACAATGGATTTCAAAGGAATAGTAAATTTACAAGATGTAGAAAGTCTGATGCTTGAAGATATAAGCTTGATATATTTCTGGATAGGATAATAAATGTAATTTCTTCTGAGAAAAGTTTATAAAGTACATCTAATACCTTTTTCCTTTATGGCTTGGTGTATTTTAGAGACCCTTTGTCATTCTGCTACCATTAGAAGCAGTAATCGTGGTCGTTATGACTTTTGTGTGGATAAAACAATAAATCTGCTCTAAAATGAGGCAAACAAAGCCACAAAATGGCATGAGGTTGAATAGAATGATATAGCGACCTCTCAACATTGCTCATTCTACTCCATTACAGAAAGACAGATTTTTAAAACAGGTATGTAGTGTCCGGCTATGGAAGAACAGTGGGTAGTTAAGATAAATTCTAGCAAAGGCCATGACTTACTGGAGGTGCTGTCAATGCTGCTGATGCTATCTGCGTTGTGCAGGTGGTGCCTGTGGAGCTGCCTGTAGAGACTAAATTTGGAGAACTTTCTTGGCTTTCCTATTCCTTTCAGTTTTGAATCCACATCATCAACACTATTCCGGATGGGCAGGTTTTGATCAGGCTCATTTTTATCTTTGAGGCTTAAGGATTCCATAGACTCTGTTGCGGCAGGCTGAGAAAACTATTTGTGTAAACAAAGACACTGCATAAGACATGCTGCAATGTGGTTCTTTAATTCAAGTAGAACTGAGTATAAAGTTTACAAATGATGGAGGTTCTGTAATAGACATGCAATAATGTCTGAGGTCAGCCACAGGGTAGTGGTGAATTCTTGTGAACTGTTTAAAAACTACCAAAGGAATAGGAGGAGTTCTGCTCTGGCTCTTCTTTCAGTAGGTCAAATTCTTGAAATTTCACTCCAATTAATCTTTTAATCTCAAATACAATTACATGGGTTACATTCACTGTTGAGCTCCTGAACTTGTTCCTCTGATAAACATTAAGTAAGCAAGGCTTCCTCTGTCAATCATTTTCCCTATTCCCTATGCACTAAATTGCTATTTCTGCATAAACGAGTCACCATTTCCAGCAGTAAATAAGATGAAGCCCATCAAATTTTTTAATAAGTGTATTCATATTCTGGCAGTCATTTAGTTGAAACAGCAAGCAGATTGATATACACTTACAGATATTTTGGCAGCTCTATTTAAAAGGCACTTTGGGAAGTTATTCACTTCTGGCTCAAATTCCCTCTAAATGACCCCAGACTGACCTATCCTGTTTCTGTATATCTTTAAGTAGGAACTTTCCAAAAACTGTGGCAGATACTTAAGGTTTTTTAATACCTAAATCTCAATTGCCACATATTTTTGTTTATGAATCTTATTTCTGAATAAAAAATAAATCTTAATTTAAATGGAAAACAAAGCTGAATATGGGACAGCCAAAATTCCACTGAATCTGTTTTCTTTTCTTACAAGAGAAGAACAGACTCAGCAATGCTAAGTTACAGCTAGCTGGGGGGGAGGCTGGTATTTGAAACCAGGTCTGTCTCATGATTGACTTAATGTTCTTTTCCCCTCCAAGGAGACACCATCTCTTATTCAATGAATCAATCAGTCATGCTATTAATACAAACTTATACAAATTACATTTGTGTTATACATTTCCATAAAGGTGAAATATACTTACTGGGAGGGAACACAGTGATGGTCCTGAAGTGACCCGCTTCACGCTGCCCACGTCTGTGAGTCTGTGCTCATTGTCATCCCACCTTCCATAGGCCAAGTCAATCCCTCCTACAAAGGCCACCGATTGGTCAATGATGACAAGCTTCTCATGGTGAGCCCACAAATAGACGGTGGACGACACATGATCCGGATGTCTCATCACCTTGAGAGGGAAAAATCCCCACTGATAATATGCTTTTAAAATGTCCTTCCTGTCATAATGAAATAGGTCTGCATTCTCCCTGAAAAGCATTTTCTATAATTCAAATACTAAAACGTACAACGTATACACCAAAGAAAATCATTTTATTCTCAGCATTTAGCAAAAAAAAAAAAAAAAAAGGCCCCTATTTCTCCTATTTACTTTTCAAGCTCCCACGTCCATATACTATATTTTGGGGCAGCCGCCACTTAGCTTGAGGTCTGGCAATACATTAGAAAACAGTCAGCTCAATTTGATAGCTGGTCCCCTTCCCCCTGTAAGGATTAAGTTAAATTCAGTACTGAAAAAAAAAAGCTAAAAATATTTAACTACTATTTATCTCTGGAAAAATTTGTAATGCATTATATTGATATTTTGTCAGTTGTTGAATTGAAATACTAAGCATATGAATATAGGCATATAGATATTTTGGCAGCTCTTTATTTAAAAGGTACCTTGAGAAGTTGGTAACCTCTTGCTTTCAAAATTATCCCAGTCTGACTTCTTATTTTCATTTGCCTTAAGGTAAAAAGATTACAAAAGCTTTGGCAACTAGCTTCTTTCCTTCCTTCCTTCCTTTCTTTCTTTCTTTTCTTTCTTTTCTTTCTTTCTTTCCTTCTTTTCTTTCTTTCTTTTCTTTCTTTTCTTTCTCTTTCTTTCCTTTCTTTCTTTTTCTTTCTCTCTTCGTTCTCTCTCCTTCCTTCCTTCCTTCCTTCCTTCCTTCCTTCCTTCCTTCCTTCCTTCCTTCCTTCCTTTCTTCCTCTCTCTCTCTCTCTCTTTCTTCTTTTTCTTTCTTTCACAGACTGTCACTCTCACTGAGGCTGGAGTGTAGATGCGTGATCATAGCTCACTGCAGCCTTGAACTCCTGAGCTCAAATGATCCTTCTGCCTCAGCCTCCTGAGTAGCTGGGACTACAGGCGTGTACCACCACGCCTGGCTAATCTTTTTGTTTTTTGTAGATATGGGTGTCTTGTTATGTTGCCGATGCTGGTTTTGAACTCCTGGCCTCCAGCCACCCTCCCATCTCAGCTTCCCAAAGCGCTAGGACTATACGCATGAGCCACACCTGGCCTTACTGTTTTCTTAATAACACTTTTTTAAAACATTGTAGTAAAATAAACATAACATAAAATTTACCATCTTAACCATTTTTAAGTGTACAATCCAGTGGTATCAGGGTAATAAGTTAGGGAGTCTTCTCTCCTCCTCAATTTTTGAAAAAGCTTGAGAAAGATGGGTGGTAATTCCTCATTAAATGTTTGGTAGAATTCACCAGTGAAGCCATCAGGTCCCTAGCTTTTCATCTGGGGGAGATTTTTAATTACTGATCAATCTCCTTACTAGTTAAAGGTCTATTAAGATTTTCTATTTCTTCATGATTTAGTCTTGGTAGGTTTCGTATTTCTAGGAACTTGTGCATCTCCTCTAGGTTATCCAATGTATTGGTATGCAATTGCTTGCAGTAATCCCTTAGAATCATTTTTATTTCTGTAGAATTGGTAGTAATGTCTCTACTTTCATTTCTGATTTTAGTAACTTGAGTCTTTTTTTTTCTTAGCCCATCAAGCGAAAGGTTTGTTGATTTTATCTCTTCAAAAAACCAACTTGGTTTCATTGATTTTCTGTATTATTTTTCTATCCTCTGGTTTTACTTCTCATGCTCCAATCTTTATTTCCTTCCTTCTGGTAGTTTTAGGTTTAGTTTGTTCTTCTTTTTCTAGTTCCTTAAACTGTAAAGTTAGGTTGTTGTTTTGAGATCTTTCTTCTTTTTGCAAGTATAGCTGTAAATTTCCTCCTTTGCACTGCTTTCTCTGTGTCCCATAATTTTGGTATGTTGTTTCATTTTCATTTGTCTCTAAGTATTTTCTCTTTCTCTTGTGATTTTTTCTTTGATCCACTGCTTGTTTAACAGTGTGTTATTTAATTTCTACAAATTTCTGAATGTTCTAGCTGTCCTTCTGTTATTAATTTCTAACATTATCTTGTTGTGGTCAGACAGATGTTTGTATATCTACCTTTTAAAATCTATTAGGACTTACTTTGAGGCCTAACAGATGATCCTGGAAAATGCCCCATGTGCACTTCAGAAGAATGTGTATCCTGCTGTTGTTGGCTAGAATGTTCTATATGTCCACTGGATCCAGTTGGTTTACTGTGTGTTCAAGTCCTCTATTTTCTTACTTATCTTCTGTCTGGTTGCTCTAACCATTACTGAGAGTGAGATGTTGAAGTCTCCAACTATTACCACAGACTGTGTTTTTCTCCCTTCAATTCTGTCCGTTTTTGCTTCATGTATTTTGATGATCTGTTATTAGGTACATAAATGTGTATAATTTTTATATCTTGCTGTATTGAACCTTTTATTAATATATAATGTCCTTCTTCGTCTGTTGCAATCATGTTTTGATTTAAAGCCTATTTTGTCTAATACTAGTTTAGCCACTCCTGCTCTTTTCTGTTTACTATGGGTGTGAAATATCCTTTCCATTCTTTCATTTTCAACCTATTTGTGTCTTTGCATCTAGAGTGAGTCTCTTGTAGATACCATATAGTTGGATCATGTTTTCTTAAAATCCAATCTACCAATCTCTGTTTTTTGATTAGAGGGATCAATCCATTTACATTTAAAGTAATTATTTGTAAGATACTTCTGTAATTTTGCTACTATTTTCTACATGTCTTATAGCTTTTTTGTCTCTCATTTCCTGCAGTACTGTCTTCTGTTTTGTTTGGTTGATTTTTTTGTAGTGACATGTATAAATTCCTTTCTCATTTCTTTTTGTTAAATAGTGATTGATATATTAGATTGCTATTTTCTTTGCAGTTAAATGTAACATCCTAAAGTTGTAACTTTCTAATTTGAATTTATACCAGTTTAACTTCAGTAACATACAAATCTCTGCTCCTTTAACAGCTCTTTCCTCACAGTTGTTGGTGTTGCAAAATTACATCTTTAGTGGGTACTTGATAGAAATTTGGTGAATGAATAAATAAAATATATAAATTATGCAACCTAATAAATCATTCTCTGGGAGAAAACACTTTCATTTTTTCTAACCAAGTGAAACATACAATTGTTACATATTTTAAGCCTGCTGGAGGTTTATTAATTCATTATGTCTTGATGTACCTCAATGACTGGGTTATATTTATTGATAGGTTTTAGGTATTTGGCAAAATATTAAAGAACTTTTCAAATTGTTTTCATGTTTATTTACTTTATTAGTATTTTGTACTAGGTGCCATTGATTTTTTTAAGACATTTTAAATCCTAGAGGAGATCTCTTTGCTGCTATCAATGATCAGGGGATGTCACAGGGAGATCACATCTAAGAGGTTCCGGGATAAACTTAATGAGAAGTGTGAGAACTTGATAGAGCTCATGAATATCAAAACAACTGCAGGAAGCATGTTCTTGTCTAAACTCTCACTTTCAATTATCAGAGTCGGAGAAGCAGAAATATGAGGTCTGCTCACCCCCATCAATGTAGGGAAGATAAGAAAGTACAGTATTTTGCTTTATTTCTGAGGACACAATGTTATTTGATGAAATATACATTTGGGAATTCTATAGATTATTACTGCCCAGAACAAAACATATCTGAAAAAATCCTATAGAATAATAAAGAAATATTGGTTATCAAGATGAACCTGAATACCTTTATGTTGGGGTGTAGACGCATCAACGTCCTCTTGGTGTATTCACTATTGATGCCAAGAGCGAGTTCCACCTCTTTGTAGAGCATTATGAAGATCCTCACCCCTTGTTGCTGTCACAAGAGAAAACAGATGGAGGAATGAGTATCTCTGGAGGGAAGTTACAATTCATTTTCTTTTTCCTTTGCACTGTTCTCTCTCTCTCTCTCTCTCTCTCTCTCTCCTTTCTTTCTGACAGAGTCTCACTCTGTCACCCAGCCTGAAGTACTGGTGCAATCTCGGCTCACTACAACCTCCACCTCCCAGGTTCAAGCAATTCTCATGCCTCAGCCTGCTGAGTAGCTGGGATTACAGGCGTGTGCCACCACACCCAGTTAATTTTTGTATTTTTAGTAGAAGGGATTTCGCCATGTTGGCCAGGCTGTTCTCAAATTCCTGACCTCAAGTGTTCCACCCGCCTCGGCCTCTCAAAGTGCTGGGATTACAGGCATGAGCCACCGCACCCAGCCTGCACTGTACTTTCTAACTTCTTTTATAAACAAATAAGATAAAATTTTAATAAAAAAGGCAATACAAGGAAGTGCCACATAAGTGTGTATATTGAGACACAAATATTAAAAATAAAAATCTATCTCCCTTCCATTCTTACAACTTGTCATATCAAGAAAGAATCAATAATTGATTAAAGATCCAAACCATTGAAAACTTTAGTATAAAATGGACACTCAAATTAAATTGATCCATCCTTCCTTAGACCTTGGATCTAAAAGAAAATAGACAAAGCCACTGTGGCCTATTTAACTGAGTCAAATTAAATCAAAAGTGCCTTGTAGATGCTAACATGTTACACAAATAATACAATTATTTAATAATATTAACCACTAAAAAGACAATGTCCAATTCTTTTGTAGTTCATGAGCGTGATGATTGTGTGTTCACACACAAGTGTGAGATGTGCCACACTCAAATCTTCTTAGGACGTCTGCACATTACCCATCTCATCTCAAAAAAATATTTAAACAAAAACCAAAAGACCAGGTCCAATAGCTAATAAGAAAAGCACTGGTATTTTCCATTCTAGTTCTGGTTGGTGAGAGGCTTTCAGGCCAGGCTAAACTGCCCCTCACTGGAATGCTCCTCTTCTGCTGCTTGCCCACTCATGGATCCCCCTCCAATGTACAGTTCAGAATGTATTACCTCCAGGAAACTGGCTTATTCACCCCCACCTTGTGGATCCCTTTTTTTACTTTTAGTCTTGAATTCTCCTTATTTTTGTACAGTCTGCACCATTTCAATTTGCACTGTTTGTACCCAGCAGCTCTGAAAGCATTCTGAAACATTTTGCATACATACTGGATTATGTATCTAAATGACACCTGGTATTTAATATCCTAGAGAATTAAGGTAATAATTTTTCCATAATACTTTCTAGAGTATTACAGATGCAGGTGTATCTAATAAACCATAATGAAAAAAAATAATTTTGTTACAGTTTAAAGTAATATTCCATGGTGATTAGTCATTGTTTACAAGGGAAATTTGAATAAAAATCTTTAAGATATCTTACTAGGTTGAATGCACCTACTTTACAAGAACTAAAAACTTTTGCAATGCCATACAATCTGATATAATAGGAGTTAATATTTTTAGGTTCTAGATCACAGGATATAAAACCTTAAGAGCAAACCAAACACATAAACATTTCCATAATATAGTTCTGCCAGTACTAAAAAGCATGTTTTGAACCCTAAATTCCTTATAATAATACATCACTTCAAAATACGAACACTCTGTCTTTCATGGTGTTAGTAATATCTTAACGGTATATGTATTTCTGAGGTGCACACTAGATTTACATTCCGGTGTGCGTGAACAAGATTTGAGTACTAGGAGAAGACTCATTTTTGCTCTAAAAAAAGCAGGATCAAAAAGAATATATATGTCATTCTATTTCTCTGGTTAACAGCTGGCTTTTAGCACTTGCTACTTACATATTATAATTATGCAAGTACTATTACAATCAAGAATATAGATACATATTTCAGCAAAGAGTGAAAGTGTAGCAAAAGGTGAACAGATTAATTTTAATGGTCTGGCCAGAGACTGCTCGGTAATGAACCACTGATGAAGGGCTCTAAAGGAAAATTACAAGATTATTTTATTTTTCTCCTCTCCTGTTCAGGTCTATTTTTGGTATTTGAGTATTTTAGAATTCAGCACTGAATAATGGTTACAAAAAAAAAAAGCCTCTCACTAAAAGATATAATACAAAGAGTAAAACCCAAAATTTCAACCTAAATTGTAGAACATTACACCTGACATTTTTCATCATGATCCATTTATTTTAAGCAGATGAAATTCTGTTTCTTAGGCTTAAGACATTATTGCTCATGAAGAATAGTAGTTGCAAATTAGGAACTTGGCCTGAATCCTACAGTTTTCCACTTACCTGCATAACTAATGGACTTTTGAAATAATAGAGATATTAGCACTAATGGATTATATTACTACTCTCCATTTATTAATACCTGACATTTTCTTCTATACTATGTCTTCCCTCATTGAAATAATTCTAAAGGAAATAGGGTAGAGACTTGTCTTTTAGCTTAAAGACAAATGACTAAAAGGAAGTAATCAAATATAGAAAGTTCATTTTTATGTGGTTTATAATTATTTACCTACACCTATAGCCACAATAAACATTTAATTAGTGACAAGATTCCTTTGATAATAAAACAATGCATTCTTCTTCTTGTGGTCAAGGTATTGACTGTTATAAACTCTAGCCATAAAGGGCAAAGGAGAATGAATCATTCCTTGGGGATGAAGGCATTTTCCAGGTTGTTATAATGCAGGCTTATACAAAATGTGAGAAATATTTCTGCAAAATGAAAGCCAAAGGAAAGAAAAACCTGATGATGTTAATTCTGCAATTTAAAAATTATACTTTCAAAACATCCCATACTTTAGTGCCTAGTGCCTTTTAATACCCTTGGGGAAATTATTTTTTGCTTAGAGAAAGGGACAGAAATGATTAACAGGAGAAGTAGAAAAACAGATGGCCTGGAGTTGCCTATGCAATGCAGTGTTTCTTATCTCTAGTGAACTCAGCTGACCCAAAGTTTCCAGAGAATAAATTTCAAAAAACATGAATTTTAAAAGGTGAAAGTTCTGTCCTCTTTTCTAATTAGTTTTTTGTCAAGTAGAGCAGACATAACACTATAAACAGTAGAAATTTTTAGGCGCTTTAGATATTCAAAATACATGGGAAGACAATGAAAAGAACATTTTTAGAGTGGAAATCAGTGACTTTGTTTCTTAGCCAACTTTTCCTCCACTTGCTCAAGGTAGCGTAGTGAAAATATTTTCTAAATGCAGCCAAGTCTGTCCACTGCCTGAAGACAGTTTAGCCCACCCCACTCCCTAACCCAGGATGCTCACTAATGCTTTTGTCACTTGCCAAGGACTTCCCCAAGGTGTACAATATATTAAGAAAAGGGAAAGTAAAGGGTATAAAGAAATCATTTCCTCACCGTTTAAAAGCAGGCAACATTGGGATATAAGAGCACAAAAGCTCATGTGCCTTTTTTCTAACAACAGGGAAGTTACAGCATGTACATATTTAACTCAGAAACTAACTTTAGAACCCAGCCTGGGTTCACGCCATTCTTCTGCCTCAGCCTCTCGAGTAGCTGGGATTACAGGTGCCCGCCACCACACCTGGCTAATTGTTTGTATTTTTAGTAGAGACAGGGTCCGACACATCAATTTTGTTTGAAGCACATTCTTGAAGCTGAAGATACGTTCCCTGCAAGCCACTGTAGCCTACCACTTTGATAAGACTCTGTGTAGAGATGTGATAAGAATCTGTGTAGAGATGTGATTATTCCTGTCATTTCTCAGCCCTGGACAACTTTCCCTTTTATTGATCACTGACTGCAACTCTACATTGTGCCTTGTGATCCAGGACAGAAAGAAATCAACCTGAAGACAAATTCTCCCATTAGTCTAAGTTTCATAGGAAATATCACAAGTTTCTAAGGTTGAGATACACAAAACTGTGTGTGGGGATTTGGTTGCCATAACTGTGATGCAGCTTATCTCACCTCTTAGTATAGCAAGTGCAGAACTGTGGAGAGCCCTGAGATGCTGATTTCTTTGAGTTGTGAACAGTCTGCCTCTCAAGATTGGCTTTTATTTTAAGTGATGGCATTGCAGATCAGAAGGCCAAAAAATAGGAAAAGTTCAACCTGGTTATTAACAAGATAAATAAAATATTGTATTTTTTCTTGAGAAATAGCCATTATAAGAGATGTTTGCCAGAGGCTGGCTATGAGGCAGAGACAGTTCTAAATTCCTCTCAGAAAATCTGCACAATCAGATAGAAGAAAATAAGACATTCATTTTAATAAACCTTGTGGACCTCCGGGACCTGTTAATGCAAAAAACAAACATTATGTTTCCACCTCATACTTTGCAAAGCTAGTGTGTGGCTTTCAGAAACTAAATTATTTATGTGAAGCCGTATTTATGTGCATATAAAATGTCAATTTGGAATGATCTGAGTGGTAAAAAATTTAACACTCAGTAAATATGAGTAAAAAGTAATAATATGGTGGAAGGAGATTAAGGAAGAGCAACTCCGCTAAATGTACCACCAAGAAATCAATCTTTAATTGTATTACTATTTTGTTAGGAAGTTTAAAATATCATTACCCACAATTTAAAAATTACAAGCTCCAAGAAGTGGATGAAATGGAAATGAAGCACTGTTATCAGGCAATAACGTTTATTTGGCCATGGTGTTCACAAGGGACCTCACCAGGGTCCATGGGCCATAAAAGTAAAGAGAAGTCACGCTAGAGACAGAAAAGGTAACCAAACAGGTATGCTGAGGGCAATAAACAAGCGCATGCCAGCAAACAAGAGGCGGAAGTCAGGCCTGCAGGATCTTCCTCCAGAGCCCTGCTGAGGCATTTACTAGCTTTCTCAAGTTAACTTAGATGTCCTGTAGACACTGTACCTTCAAGTGACCTAAACTTTAGCTTTCTGAATCAGAGTTCTTCCCACTTTCTTCCACTATCAGAATCACCTTCCCAACACATCTTATTTGTTTGTTTGTTTATTTATTATTTATTTATTTTTATTTTTGAGGTGGAGTCTTGCTCTGTTGCCTAAGCTGGAGTGCAGTGGCGTGATCTCGGCTCACTGCAAGCTCTGCCTCCCAGGTTCACACCATTCTTCTGCCTCAGCCTCCCGAGTAGCTGGGATTACAGGCGCCCACCACCACACCCAGCTAATTTTTTGTATTTTTAGTAGAGACGGGGTCTGACACATCATTTCGATCAGACCACTCCTGCTTCCCCACACTGCCCTGTCCCGCACAGTACTGCCTCCACTGTCTCCCATAAAGTCAAACCACTAGCTTGGCTCACAAAGCCTCTGCATCCTAGCTGCAACGAGCAGTTCCAGCTTAATCCCCCATCTGGCTATGCTAACACTCAGATGGGATTAACCACCCTGCTGTGCCTGACAAAGTCTTTGGCACTGCTGTTTACATTTACTACACCCAGAAAGTTCTTCTTTCCCTTTTAAAAATGTTTGTCCATCCTAAATGCCCCACATCCTTCATGTTGTGAGGGGCTCCCCAGCTGGACCTTTTCCACTGGGAAAGCCCAGTGCTTTCCCTCTTGCCATAAAATCGAGGCATTTTTTCTGTATGCAACTGACACTTCTGTAGATTTTATAAGCTCCCTCAACTTAAGAACAATAGCTTTTATTTATGTACATCCTCATATGATTAGCCAAATGACCTGCACATAGAAAACATTCAATAAATACATACTGATGGAAACCTAAAACAGTGAAGTGTTGATTACATATTATAAGCAAAAAGCTTACTAGTGTTAGTACAGATTGCTAGGCAAGGCTGGAAAAATGTACTAAAATAGAATCTTGAGGGAAAACGGTAAAGATGCCATTTAATTGAGAGAAACATAGAGAAAGTTACTGCCCATTCAATAGGTAGAAAGTAGTCTGGTAAGGCTAGGACTGAGCTCAAGACATGAGTCCCTCAGCAAGTTCTCCACTGTCAAGGCTCAAATCCAATTCATGGTGGCATTCTTACTGATTACCATAGAAGCCGGCTCATAGGAGTCAGTAACTGTATGATGAATTATTTAATAAATATGTGAATAATGTTTTCAGAATCAAAATGTCCAATTATGTAACTGGAATTCTATTGATGAAACAAACTAGACTATCCATCAAAATGATGTTGTTTGGCAGAATGTGTTTCAAATAAATATTATTAATTTCTTTTGCTTTCAATATTAGCAGAGAGGTCTGACTATATTTGTGGATATCCCCAGAAATACTCAAGTAAATGCATGGGGAAAAGATACAGAGAGAAAAGGGGAAAGTGAATGGGGAAAGAAAAAGTAGAATGTAGAGGATAGGAAAGAAGAAATGAGTGAAGGGTATGAGAAACAGAAAAATGCTAACCTCAATTATTTAGGCTCTACATGTTCTGCTAGCATGTTTAATGATAGAATAAAAAAAGGTTGGCCAGGAGCAGTGGCTCACACCTGTAATCCTAGCACTTTGGGAAGCCGAGGTGGGCAGATCACCTGAGATCAGGAGTTCAAGATCAGCCTGGCCAACATGGTGAAACCCCGTCTCCACTAAAAATAATAAAATGCAAAAAAAAAAAAAAAAAAAAAAAAGCCAGGTGTGGTGGCGGGCACTCGTCATCCCAGCTACTTGGGAGGCTGAGGCAGGAGAATTGCTTAAAGCTGGGAGGTAGAGGTTGCAGTGAGCCGAGACCACACCATTTCACTCCAGCCTAGGCAACAAAAACAAAACTCCATCTCAAAAAAAAAAAAAAAAAGGTTAAGACAGTTTCTGATAACAGCAAAAAGTTAGCACTTCCTAATTTGGACATGCTAAATAATAAATCCAGATCTATTTTTAATTTAAACTGATTTAATTTTGTTGAGGGCCTATTACATTAAAAAATCATTAGAAATACCAATGCAGTCATTAGTGAGCCTAGACTGCTTCAGTTATTTACTTTTATACTTAAAAGCACACACTCAATGTTCACCCAGAATGTACAGGGTCAACTCCACAGGAAACAGTTCACGTTATTACCATGAACTTTACCAAAACTAGAGCAAAAACACCACCAACTGTGACTATTCCTCTCCCTTTAATATTATTCTACACCATGTTAGCCCCATCTAGCTGAAACCATTCTTCAGATGAGTTTTTCTTTTGCTTAAATGACAAAATAATGAATACAATTAAATGTTATGCTCCATTTAATCATTTATCATTCAATGATGAAATTTTATTATAACTTTTTTGCCTATAAAATTAACTGCCCATAACTGATTCAAAAATAAAAATTAGAGATGCTAACATAATCCATGCTGTGAATTAGTCTAAAATATTTATGCACTCAAAAGCAATAGGAAAAAAATAGAACCAAATGAACTGAAAACATTAGTTATCCTACTTTTGTCAAACTCTAAAGTGAAAAGTTATACATGTGAAAGGCTTTGAAAAGAAAAGCATTTCAGAGACAATAGACAGTTAAAAAATTATATCAGCATTTTCTGGGAAAGTACATACTGCTTTTCGTTTAAGAATGCAGTCCAACCTCCAACGATTTCCCTCAACCACCGGGCGTTTCAGGAAGATTTCTGGACTCAGCCTGAAATAATGAAACCAAGATTTCGAGTAACTAAAACAAAATATAAAGTTCTGATTGTGTCATAGGAAGCAAAGGCAATTTCAGCCCAAATGCCATTATCATCCTCCATTGTGGTAGGTAATCCAAAGCTTTACTATGAGTCTAGGTACAACTTCATATGGGAAAAATAGCCTTTAGCCATACAAAACATCAATCTTAGTTTCTCTCTCTCTCTCTCTTTCTCTGTCTCTCGTACCCACATGCACAGCTATGCACACAGGCAGATACTGTTGGTTGCCCACCCACAAACTCCAACTTCTTCCCTGCTGTCAGAGCCTCTCTCCCACCACAGACTCTGAATATTCTAGATACTTGCTTTCCCAGACTCCTGTGCAGCTAGAGCACAACGTGACACAATCCTGAACAATGAGATATATGAGGAGGTACACAGGGGCTTAATGGAAAAGTTTTTCCTCCCTGAAACACGCACACAAACACATACACACTCTCTCTCTCTCCCTGTCCCTCTCTTTCACTCTCTCTCCCTCTCTCAGAGAAAGCCTGCCCACACTTCCAGCTTTAGGATGGATGTCGTATGGGAGTATGATGCTTACAGAGGTGCAGCAATATTGAAATTCTAAGGGGAAGACCATAACCCCAGAATCACTAGACCACTCTGCCAACCTCAGAATTGCCCAACTTTACACTAACATTAAATGTGAAAAATAAATCCTCAGTGTTTAAGCCCTCTTTAGTTGAACATTATGTTACCCCAAACTAAAAGCATTCTAATGGATACAAAGACACACTGACTTCCTATACACAAAGAAGCAGCCTCTGAGGGAACCTTGGGCTTTCTGGACAGGGGAGAAGGAAGGTCGGCTGATATATGAAATTCTTCCTAGGCTCTTCTCCTTCTGTAAGGCATAAGGCGGCTAAGGTAAGCTAAGCTTCACAAGGCAGCTAAGAGTACAATAGAGTCATTTTTCCACTGGGGCTGGGTTCTAAAGTTAGTTTCTGAGTTAAATATGTACATGCTGTAACTTCCCTGTTGTTAGAAAAAAGAAGCAGCAGAAAATATTCCTTTCTTCACTGAACTGCTAGACCTGAGGAAGCAGGGGTAGACTATGTCAGGATAAGAGTCTTATGTAATTCTGCACTGGAGTATTGCCCTCCCAAGGAGTCCTCTAAGCATGTGAAATCAACAGTGCATCAAGGAGGTAAAGAGATTAAAAGAGTCCTCTCGGCAAGATGGCCGAATAGGAACAGCTCCAGTCCCCAACTCCCAGCGTGAGCGACACAGAAGACCGGTGATTTCTGCATTTTCAACTGAGGTACTGGGGTCATCTCACTAGGGAGTGCCGGACAATCAGTGCTTTTCAGTTGCTGCTGCCCGCCCAGCGTGA
>NW_016809465.1:94549-116362 GCF_001698545.2 Rhinopithecus bieti
ACTTAAAGTATAATAATAATAATAACAATAAAAAGAGATTAAAAGAAATCAATGTTATGCTCTATTTCATTCAGTTAAAGAAAATAAAAACCCAGAGATAAAGTTTCCAAAGGAAACATTATTGGGTAAAATAAATAAGTAAACAGACAAATGGAGAGTTTGGACAGTGTAAGTAGTTGCATATTTAATTTAGAGTAGAAAACAAACTCAAAAGTAATCTATGTCCAAACAAGCAAACAAACAAAGCACAGCAATTGATCAGAAAAGATCAAAGAAGCATTAAAAAGAAATCTGCTTTAAAATAGTAAAATGCATTGCTGTCCACTGCTAGTTCACCAAAAATGAGAGATATCCAACAACATATACACAATTGCAATTTTTTGATGTATACATTAAATATGGGCTCAAAGAGCTTCAGTTTGGGGGAGACTTTTAATGTTATACTCTGCAATTAAGTCTTTATCATCATTTATTTCATTTAATCCACAAACATGTATACCCTTGTATGCTGAGCATTCCACTAGATACTTTGAAGAATCTTAACATAGCTCTCACGGAGCCCTCAATTTTGAGGATAACACATAAAAAGAAAAAAAGATTTTGTTATATCATGCTATAAACAAAGTATAAACCATGGCTGCACAGCAAGAAGAAAGCAGCTATAACTTACCAAGCATTATTATGTAAGGGTCTTTACTCACTTGTAAACAAAGTTATTGTTTAATATTACATTTAATTGAATCTAGGACACCAGTGATTGTAGGATGCATCGTTACTGCATGTACCACTAAGAGAGAAAAAATCATGACGACTGTAACTGTAAGAGTGTAAGATGCTTCCTGATTTCAGAGATGTTAAAACATACCTCTAAGTGTACCACTTAGAAGATTTAATTACTTTAAATGCTTACATGAGAAAACAAAAAATTAAAATTATTGATCAGACTTTCCATTTATAAAAGACAGAAAAAGAAGATATTAAACCCAAAGCAAGAAGATGAGAGAATAATAAATATAAGAGCAGAACTTGATGAAACATAAAACTGAAAAAACACAGAAAGAATTCAATGAAACTAGATGTTGACTCTTTGAAATATCAATAAAATTTGTGAATTTCTAGCAAGGCTAAAAAACATGACAAAAAATGATTGAAAGGATGGGCTCACATCTATAATCCCAGCACTTTGACAGGCTAAAATGGGAGGATTGCGTAAGCCCAGGAGTTTGAGACCAGCCTGGGAAACATAGTAAGACCCTGTGTCTATGAAAAAATTTTAAAAATTAGCCAGGCATGGTTGTTTATGTCTGTAGTTCCAGCTACTCGGGGGGCTGAGGTAGGAGGATTGCTTGAACCTAGAAGGTTGAAGCTGCAGTGAGCCATCATCACGTCAATGCACTTCAACCTGGGCAACAGAAGAAGACCCTGTCTCAAAGAAAAAAAAAAAAGAGTGAAAGGGAATCACTATAGGGCCTAGAAGCATTAAATTATATTAAATGAATAATAACTATTAAAAATAACTGTATGCCAATATTTGTGGTAATTTAAATAAACGTATTCCTTGAATAAAATATTTTCATAATGAAAATAAAAAGAAATTGATACTGACTTCATAGCTACTGAAAACTGAATGTGTAATTAAAACTTTCCCAAAGGGAAAACTACAGACTCTACCAACTTTACAGAATTTATTAAATATTTGAATTTTATCAAATATTTAAGAAAGAAATGATGTTAGTACTACCTAAATTCTTCCAATAAACAAAGGAGGGAACACTTACTATCTTATTTAATGAGGTCAGCATTATCCTCATACTAAAACCAAATAAAGACAATGCAAGAAAAGAAAACTAAAGAACATCCTTTATGATCACAGAAGTAAAATATTTACCAAAACACAGCAACTTACAAAAATAATGATCAAGTGGGATTATCCTAAGATACAAGGTTGGTTTAAAAGTTGGAAATCAAGCTGGACGTGGTGGCTCACGCCTGTAATCCCAGCACTTTGGGAGGCCGAGGCGGGCGGATCACGAGGTCAGGAGATCGAGACCATCCTGGTTAACACGGTGAAACCCCGTCTCTACTAAAAATACAAAAAATTAGCCGGGTGTAGTGGTGCGTGCCTGTAGTCCCAGCTACTCGGAGGCTGAGGCAGGAGAATGCCGTGAACCCAGGAGGCAGAGCTTGCAGTGAGTCGAGATGGTGCCACTGCACTCCAGCCTGAGTGACAAAGCGAGACTCTGTCTCAAAAAACAAACAAACAAACAAACAAAGAAACAAAAAGTTGGAAATCAATGTAATTCACCACAGTAACAACAAAAAGGAGAAAAATATTATTATTTCAACAAATGCAGAAGAAATTAAGAAATTCAATATCCATTAACAATAAATACTCCCAACAAGTTAGAAATAGAAAAAAACTTCCTCAGTGTAGTAAAGGGTACTTATAAAAAATCTATCTCTAACATCATTCATAATATAACAAAACTGCATGCTTTACTCTGAAGATTAGAAACAGGGCATAGATGTTCATTCTCACCACTTTCATTCAACATTTTACTGGTGATAACTAGCCAATGTAACAAGGCAAGAAAATAAAATACAAAGCATACAGATTAGAAGAGAAGAAGTAAAACTGTCTTTATTCATAGATCACATAATCATTACAGGACAATCCTAAGCAATCTACAAAAAAGCTATTAGCACTAATAAATTAATTTAGCAAGGTCACAAGCTATAAGGTAAATACACAAAAATCAATTGCATTTCTAGCTCTGTATGGAAAATGAATTTTAAAATATCATTTATGATAATATCAAAAAACATAAAATACTCAGTGAAAATTTTAACAAAATATGTATAAGACCTATAGCTAGAAAAATACAAAATATTGCTGAGAAAATTACATAAGAGCTAAATAAGTGGAAGCCTCAATATAGAAAAGAAGAACAGAATTTGAAGTACCACCTAGCCAGTGATAAGTTTAACAATTTTCCCCTTTGATTCCTTGACTTGGAGGGAAAACTTGGAAACAGGCATCGGCACAGAGATAACTTCAAAAATCCTCTAGTTCAGACTTGGAGAGAATGAAAAGGATCTCTGGTAGTGACAGGGCTGCAGTGGAGAGCCCAAAGTTACTAAAACCTCTGAGGCAGGGGAAATTTCCTCACCAATGGCGATATAAATACGCCTGGCTTGGCTTTGGACATGGGTGCCATCAGAGAAAGCACATGGCAGAGCACAGTAAATAAAAACCCATCTTTCAGGCTAGAAGGCTACCCTTAGGGAAGCCATGGGAAACTAAAAACAGGGGAGAGGAGCTCAGAAAAGCAGCTCCATAAAGCTGTTTCTGATTTTCTGGCTCACTCCCAAGCTGTCTATGCATGGATTTCATCCTAAACATCACACCAAAGAGGCTGAGAACTGAACTGAGGAACAGACCACCATCCAAGTCTCAGACTGGCCACTAGGTGGCACACATATGGGACAGACCTGAATAGCACCGCAAAGGCATTAACAACAAAACCGACATTAAAACAACACTCATAAAAGGCTGGTTGGAACTTTAAGCCTGAATTGAAATTGGTAAATTGCCCGCTAACACAAAAATACTAACATTCTCCATAGGATTCAAACAAGACTCAGAGTCTTATAACATAATAATAAAATTTTCTAGAATACAGTACAAGTACCCGGCACACAAAGAACTAGAAAAAAAAAAAAAAATCTTAACCTTGTACGGAAAAGGGAATCAGCAGATGTCAATATCAAGACAATGTGGATATTGAAATTACCTACTTAAGGCTATGTCAGATATTATAAAAATGCTCTAAGTAAGGGTGAACACTCCTAAAATGAATGAAAAGACAAAAAAAGTCTTACAGAAAAAGATATAAAGAAGGACCAAATAAAATTTTCAAAGTGAAAACACAATTACCAAAACACTAGAAAACAAAAGCAAACAATAAATCCCCCAAACCTCACAGGATAGGCTCCATACCAGAATGGAGATCATAGAGCAGCAGTCCTCAACCTTTTTGGCACCAGAAACCAGTTTCATGGAAGACAATTTTTCCATGGGTGGGAATGAGGGGGAAGGATAATTTCTGGATGAAACTGTTGCACCTCAGATAGGCCAGCAGGCACCGTATAGACTCTCATAAGGAACAGGCAGCCTCTATCCCTCACATGCATAGTTCACAATAGGGTTCCTCTTCCTAGGAGAATCTAATGCTGCGGCTGATCTGACAGGAGGCGGAGCTCAGGCAGTAATTCTCATGCTCACTACCTCCCCCTACAACCTCCGGCTCATCTGCGGTGTGGCCTGGTTCCTAACAGTCTGGAGACTGGTTTGGTTTGGAGGTTGGGGACCCTGTCATAGAGGAAGGAGTCAATGAATTTGACAAATAAATAAGACACTATTTGTGTCATTGGAGATTCAGAAAGAGGAGAGAAAGAGGAAAGTTCAGAAAAAAATGTGTAAAGAAATAATGGCTAACAATTTCTTAAATTTGGCAAAAGATATAAAACTACAGATTCAGGAAGCTCAGAGAACCCTAAATAGGATAAACACAAACATCATAACCAAACTCCTGAAAACTAAAGACAGAAGGAAAATATTGAAACCACTCAGAGGAAAAATAACACATTACTTAGAGGGGAACAATCTATTCAAGTGACAGAGAATTTCTCAACAGAAAGAATGGAGGCCAGAGTGAAATGGGACAACCACTTTAACTAGCATGTACAAATACCTCTTACAACTAAATAAGAAGACTGACAACATCTCTCTCTCAAAAAAAGGGAAAAGATTTGAACAGTTAAACAAATGTCCAAATATCACATGAAAATTTGCTCATTGTGAAATGATGTTGCTGATACAAGCTAAAATCATAATAAAACACTATTGTATACCCTTTGAAATAAAGACTGATAACACCAAGGGCTAGCAATTATGTGGAAGAATTGTAACTCTCATACATTGCTGGTGAAAATGTAAAATGGTACAACTTTGGAAAACACTACATTTAGCTCTTAGTATTGATAAAATGTGGTGAATTAAGTCTATTTCCTAAGATAGGTGTCAACAAACTATAGCTCACAAGTCAAATGTTGCCCATAGACTGTTTTAGCATGGCCTGTGAGCTAAGAATGGTTTTTATATTTTTAAAGAGTTGTAAAAAAAATATGCTTCAGAGACCGTACGTGATTTGAAAATCTTAAAAAAATATTTACTCTCTGGCTCTTTAAGGAAAAGTTTACTAACCATTTTGAAAGTCAGTGGCTTTCAAACTTTTAAACTTTTGTACCATAAACTGCAGAAAGAAATACATTATACCCCAAACCAACAGCCAGTCGATCAGTCTGTCTGTTTATCTATCTACAACCGAAATAAAAGTTTCCAAAATTAGTGGCTCTTATTACCACTTACATTGTACCCTTCCTTTCTTTTCCCTTCCCTTCCCTATCCTATCCTATGCCATTCTGTTTTTTAAAAAAATACTGGTCACAATCTACTAAATTATTTTAATAAACAATTACTAAAGAGGCTCAACCCATCATTTGAAAAACACTAACAATATTGAAACTGTCTGGACGGAGGGAGGGAGGGAGGGAACAAAAGAACAAAGGGACTCAAATGGCGCATTTCCGGGTTCTTCATTGTCAACTTTCCCGTGCCCGGGAAAGACACAGGTCAACTGCGCAGGTGCAGTCTGACCTCTGACAGAGAAAATCGAAACCTACCTAGCCACGCCTACCGCCCCCGCCCCCGACCCGCCTATGTCCCGCCCACTGCCCTCACACTCCCAGGCCCAGGACATAAAAGCCGCTGGGGGGGCGGGGGGAACACGGCACGAACTTCCTCAGCCCCTCCTCCTACGCAGGACCCAGGAACCTCGTCCGACAGCGCCAGAGCGACTTCCTCGGCCTCTGCCGCCAGAGACCGGTGAGCCTCGCTTCCTCTTTCTTTACATTGGCTACCTAATAAAGTTTCCTTTTTTATCTTGCCTACTTGCCTTTTCCTCTGGCGCCGGCTCTAGTGGTCGCATAAAACAAATCAGAAACCAACTTAAAGAAAGTTGCATTTAAAACCAACTTAAATACATTGAAAACATGTATTCTTTTACCTAGAATAGTCTCTGTTTGTGAGCCAGTTAGTAATGCAGTGCTGATTTATTTTCTTTATAACCTTTGTCTCCAGCTCAACCTTTGTCTCTTCTGTTTCTCTACCTTTTACAAAATCCCTCTTTTAAAAATCTCTGTTCATTGATTTTTCCTTTGTATTCTCCTGTTTTCTTAATCCTATTTCTGACACATTTAACATACAGACTCCATACAGAGACTGTGGCAGATAACCCCACTCTCTCAGGTCTACGCATATTAGGGTTTGGTTAAGTTTCTGAATGCTCCTTTTTGCAATATGCTTGTACAACAAGAATTTTCTTTACTTGTTTGAGAGAAGTTACTGTGAAGGTTTTATTTCTAATGATGTGTTGTAATAAAATGGTATCCTAGTGCAGTCATGAAAAAATAAATAACCTCCCAATTCATTCTCTTGCTGAAAGTAGAGAGGAAAACATTCAGGGTTCCATCTCTGTACATGTTTAATTGAATCAACCTAAATGACCATCAATGGTAGACTGGATAAAGAAAATGTGGCACATATACACCACAGAATACAATGCAGCCATGAAAAAGAATGAGATCATGTCCTTTGCAGCAACATGGATGGAGCTGAAGGCCATTATCCTTAGCAAACTAACACAGCAACAGAAAACCAAATACAACATGTTCTCACTTATAAGTGGAAGCTAAATGATGAGAACACATGGACACGTACAAGGGAACAACACACACTAGGGCCTTTCAAGGGTAGAGGGAGAGGATCAGGAAAAGTAACTAGTGGGTACTAGACTTAATACCTGGGTGATAAAATAATCCATACAACAAATTCCCATGCTACAAGTTTACCTATTTAACAAACCTGTAATTGTACCCCTGAATTTAAAAGTTAAAAAAATTTTGGTGTTCAGATACAAAGCACGAAAATCTAGACTCAATGGAAAAATTATTTTTAGTCTCTCTCACATCTTCACGAAACTTTCAGAAATATTTTTTTAAAGAATATAGTACTCACTGGCACAAATTTATTATCACAAGTGTTTATAAAATATTCAACCAAATAAATAGCTCCTAAGTATGAAACATTTTTTCTTCCTGGTAACTGACTGAAAAGAGAAAATTTGGCAAGAATAGAAAGAGCAGAATTAAGCTCCTCCACAAGCATGAGCATGCTGGCCACCACATACCCCGTCTATCCCCTCTAGATCAGTGATTCCCAGCTGACAGGGATCTTGCATCCTCTCCCAACCCCAACCAGGGAACATCTAGCAATGGATGAAGATATTTTGGTGGTCACAACTGGGAACTTACTACTGGTAGCTAGTGGATGTCACTAAACATCCTACAATGCATAGGAGAGCCCCCTGAAACAAAGAATTATCTGGCCCCAAATGTCAACAGGGCCAAGGTTAAGAAAGCATGCCTTAGCATTATAGATTTCCAGACAACTGAAGCAAAAGATGTGTTCCCATTCTTGAATTAGATACTGATACTGCCCACAAAACCTAGAATTAGAAGGGAATAAATTATGATATATTAACAGTTCATGTAAGGTACCTTTTGGAAGAAAACTGGATAAGGGGCAATTCAGGCAACTACTAATAAGTTCCCAGAAGGAAAACACATTTTAGACATTTTCATTTCCATCATAGCCAGTGTTAGCATGTGTAATGGGTTTTAGCTTTCCAGGCAGATAAATGATTGGAACTGAAGTCAGACTAGACTGCCTACACCAACTACAGGAGTAAATTTCCCAAGAGCTAAATGAGTTTCAGATATGAGGCTTCTGGTGACTTTAATAAGCATAGCAACTCTTACGGACACTTTTTTAAGGTGGTCACAAAGTTGAAACCAGATGTATCTCTAGAACAGCTGACGAGGCCTAGTCATTACAGAGGATATTTTTACAGTTAACAGGCAAGTGGAACTATTTCAACATCAAAAGCGACAATTTAGAAGAAGTATACTCACTGGCCCTCATGACAGACATACCAAAATTAGAAAAAGACACCCAAAGACACCATTACCTCTGTAGGTGTACTTGCATTACAGCATAATCTTTACTGACATGAATACATGGAAGTCTGCTTCCAAATGCAAATATAAAACCTAATTGTTCAAACTAAGTATTTTATGAATATTGTTGAGGCCAAGGTTTTTGAAAAGGCCTTTCACTGAAGGCTTAGTCAATTGGTTGAGACTCTGGCCAAACCATCCAGAGATACTGCTAATTTTCATATGTGTAATTCTTGAACAGCACTATACCACTGTACATTTCTAAACATAGAAACTTCCAGAAAAAATTCCCAGGGACAAATACTAACCACCAATCTGTGATAAAAATCTCTTCATTTGCCTCTTCCATTGCATTTGCCACATCTTCAAAATATCCTTTGGCATTAACATACCTGAAAGACAAGTTTATTGTTCCTTTTTGTTATTAAAAAAGAAAATAAAAGAAACTTATCTTATGGTAAAGCAAAACATGGAAGCCACTGCCTAGAGTCTCCACATAACACATAATCATCATTGACTTTGTGTACCTGCAAAACAAGGATTGAAAATACCAAGTTTCCTCTGCTGCCTAGGAAGGGCAGTAAGTGGTAAGCAGCCTGATTTTTCTCTGCTTAGAGAACAACAAATTTATTGAGCTTCATCATCATAAGGACCCAGATGAATTCTCCTATCCTGTTGAACTCACATACAGTTTTTCTTCTGAGACTGAAAACAAATTAGCTTCCAGTCCACGGGTAGAAAAACATGCTAAGCGTGACTTTATTTAAAAGAAATATCTAGCAAGTAAATACTTTTCCTAAATTAGGGCTAATGACTTAAATAAACCTTCCATTTGCGTCATTAAAGAAATGTATGAAGTTAGCTTTAAAATTCAAACTTCAAACTCTAAAGCTAGCTAAGTTCACTGTGAAAAATCTTAAAAGCAACAATTGAAAAACTACTATATAATCAGGTAGTCCCATAATTATCACAAAAAGAGAAGCCTTGTTAAGTATAATGCATAATCTTTCACAGTTTTGAAAATTGATTCCAGGTGAATTTAGGACAGTGTAATATTAGATGCTAGGACTGCCTTGGCAGGCTTAGAGCAGTAATAACTAACTTACCATTTAGCTAAAGCATTCTCTTGGATAGCAGCATATGACCCAAATCGATGATCTTTGAGAAAGTTGGTGCCATGTTTCTGGATGAATTCTTCTATAGCCCCTCCCCACCAACGAGCATGTCTATAGCTGTTGCATTTTAAAATAAGTGTCCTTTAAAGAGAAAGCAGAAAGTTGAAAAGAATGGTCACTCTGTTCTATCTCATGCTCTTTTTTATTTGGTAGTATACCAAACATAAACTGAAAATTTTAGACAAAGAACATGAAGAAAGCAGGCATTTAACATTTTTTAGTAGTATTTCTAGAAATATATTCAATATAACAAAAATAAATGTTCAGGTTACTTATTCATTAACTCATGCAAACATGCATAAATGTACTTACCATAGACCTAGAGCTGCGTGCTAGGCCATGAGGAGGATAAAGAAAGAGGGGTAAGGTGAGGATCTACTTTTAAGTGTTAGTTAGAGAGCTGTTGGCTCCTGTAGAGCAGTGGTCCCCAACTTTTTTTGGCACCGGGGACAGGCTTGTGGAAGGCAATTTTTCCACAGATGATAGGGGGTAGTTTCGAGATGAAACTGTCCCACCTCAGGTCATCACGAGGTGACATGATTCTCATGAGGAGCGCGCAGCCCAGATCCTGCCCATGTGCAATCCACAATAGGGTTCGGGCTCCTGTGAGAATCTGATGCCGTGGCTGATCTGACCGGAGGCCGCAACTCAGGTGGTAATGCTCCCTCGCCCACTGCTCACCTCCTGCTGTGCGGCGCAGTTCTGAATAGGCCATGGACTGGTACCCCGAGGGGGTTGGGGATCTCTGCTCTAGAGGACACTTCCCTTTGTGCCCTCTAGTATCCATTCCCTCAGCTTCTGGAAATATCATCCCAATTGTGCTTCGTGACAGCCATCCCTTCTCTTCAACAAAGCTAAGCAAAATGGCATATTCCATCTTCCTGGTCCCAGAAGGTGGTTCTGGCATGAATATGTTGTGCGTTTTCTGTTTCATTAATCGTGGGAAAACTGTTCTTTTTTGTTTGTTTCTTTTGTTTTTTGAGACGGAGTTTTGCTCTTCTTGCCCAGGCTGGAGTGCAATGGCATGATCTCGGCTCACTGCAACCTCCACCTCCCGGGTTCAAGTGATTCTCCTGTCTCAGCCTCCCAAGTAGCTGGGATTACAGGCATGCACCTCCATGGCCCAGCTAATTTTGTATTTTTAGTAGAGACGGGTTTCTCCATGTTGGTCAGGCTAGTCTTGAACTCCCAAACCTCAGGTGATCTGCCTGCGTTGGCCTCCCAAAGTGCTGGGATTACAGACATGAGCCACCGTGCTGGCTTTTTTTTTTTTTTTTTTTTTTTTTNTTTTGTTTTTTGAGACGGAGTTTTGCTCTTCTTGCCCAGGCTGGAGTGCAATGGCATGATCTCGGCTCACTGCAACCTCCACCTCCCGGGTTCAAGTGATTCTCCTGTCTCAGCCTCCCAAGTAGCTGGGATTACAGGTATGCACCTCCATGGCCCAGCTAATTTTGTATTTTTAGTAGAGACGGGTTTCTCCATGTTGGTCAGGCTAGTCTTGAACTCCCAAACCTCAGGTGATCTGCCTGCGTTGGCCTCCCAAAGTGCTGGGATTACAGACATGAGCCACCGTGCTGGCTTTTTTTTTTTTTTTTTTTTTTTTGAAATGGAGTCTTATTCTGTCACCGGGCTGGAGTGCAGTGGTGCAATCTCAGCTCATTGCAACCTCTGCCTCCTGGGTTCAAGCAGTTCTCCTGCGTCAGCCTCGCAAGTAGCTCGGACTACAGGCAAGCACCACCATGCCTGGCTAATTTTTGTATTTTTAGTAGTGACAGGGTTTCACCATATTGGCCAGGCTGGTCTCAAACTCCTGACCTTGTGATCCGCCCACCTTGGCCTCCCAAAGTGCTGGGATTACAGGCGTGAGCTACCACACCTGGCCAGGAAAACTGTTCTTTTGCAATAATAATCAATTAAATATATTGATATCAGAAAAAAAAGGATACTCATGTACATTTGTTCATCCATTCCTATAATAAATGGACATGAGTATCCTTTCAGCCATTCCTGAGCAAATGTGAGGACTTGCTCAGGAATGCCAGGAGGGACTCTCTTGCTTCCACAGAATTTGGTGTGAGTGTGGGAGGTGGCCATCTTGCTACCACAAGGGAATCAGTCACGCTCAACATGGCTGATAAGTTCTCTTCGGTATAAGCCAGTTTGCTTTAGATTTTTCTGTCACTCATAACTAAACGATCCTAAACTCTTACAGAGTTATAAATGCTAAAAAAAAAAAAAAAAAAAAAAAAAAAAAAAAAAAAAAAAAAATTCAGAGTGGATTCCAGAGAGTTTTTTCTTAATGCCAAGTGTCAGAATTCTGCCTACTACTAAGAGGGAAAAATAAGTTACCCAAATTTGAAGTTTGAAGGAAAACAGAGTGTTGGAGCCAGCTGTATCCCTGCCATGTAGGCAGAAATCTACCACCATCCCAATGTAAGAAGACTATGGGTGAGGAGGGAGGTTGCTTTTTTGAGGAAATGCAATGATCCTGATGAGAAGCAGGGAAGGGGGCTGTGTTCACAGATTCTAAAAGAATTATTTATAAAGATTAACCATGTCCAAACTGCTTTCCTCAATATGTCAGAGGTAGATGCTGGCTTTTGTCTGAAAGTCATGAAGCCAGGGAGAGGCTGCTGCTGCTGAGCTGTGAAGACGGGGGAGGAGAGACATGGTGGAGCTGAGAGGAGTGAAGCATCCCCATCGTGTGTGGTAAAGGAGGCACGGATTTCTAGGGATGGAGACAAGAGGGCACAGGAGGTGCCTGGGCTTGACCCATCCTGCAAGCACTACTCCAATTGAGCTAAAAAGCCTCTGAAAAACAGTTATGAGAAGACTTTACAGAAGAGACGAGTAACAAGATAAGACATTATTACAGGATGTGAGTCAGAATCAAGGGGGGGGAAAGAACTATTCCAACCATGGACATAAGAAAAGCAAAGAGAAAGAGGCAAGAAAAAAATGCTGCCTCCATAGAACCTGCAAGGCATATTAGGGAGGAATTTCAAATAAACACAGGAAAATAAATGCCCTTCAAAAATAAGTGGGAAAATTTGGCCTTATTTGATAAAATCATGGGGGGATCTTACACCAGGAAGGAAGGTAATGAAACCTGGATGTGAATGGCCTCATCTGGCATTGACATACGAGTAAGCGAGGGTGGGAAATGCAGATGAAGTGGCCGATAAAGTAAGGGACCAGTGAGAACTGTGGCCAGACTTCTGTGGCTCACTGTGAAACAGGAATGCAGGAGGAAGGTGTAATGGCAGCACCATTATATTTCCAGTCACAATCTTAAAAGTCCCATTCTCATAGAATATCATCAGGAAGTTCAGCATCTTTATATACACATATACATACACACACACACAAACGTAAATTAGTAAGGGAATATGAAGCTATGTTGTGTATGTGTACAGGGAGAAATGCATATATATTCATATACATGATGGTGAATGAACTATGTAGAGACAAATGGATATATATGTATAAAGACACACATACATGATATAACTACAATCTTCCAGAAAGATCACATACACATGTACTAATAAAATCTATAATAAATAAATGTACATGAGTGTCCTTTCAAGATATCTTTCTTGGCCAGGTGGGATGGCTCAGGCCTGTTATCCCAGCACTTTGGAAGGCCGAGGTGGGCAGATCACTTGGGGTCAGGAGTTCGAGACCAGCCTGGCAAACATGGTGAAACTCCATCTCTACCAAAAAATACAAAATTTAGTCGAGTGTGGCAGCGGGTGCCTGTAGTCCCAGCTACTCGGTAGGCTGAAGTAGGAGAATTGCTTGAACCTGAAAGATGGAGGTTGCAGTGAGTGAAGGTTGCAGTGAGCAGAGATTGAGCCACTGCACTTCAGCCTGGGTGACAGAGTGAGACCCTGTCTCAGAGTAAAAGAAGGTGTCTTTCTTAAAATATGTGTGTAACAATTTTTATAAATCAAATCACTCTTTTGGTGTTTTGTTAATTAAAGAATATTGATTTACAAAGTAAAGGTTTCATTTATTTTAAAAATGCTCTAATCTATCTGTTTAGTAAACTGGCAAATTAAGTAGTAATTTCTGTTAACATAGGCAAACACCTACATATGAGATTGTTTGTTCTGACTCTGTTGCACACAGGATACTCTTTAAAATATATACAAGGAAAAAAGCGGTTTCATTACTATTGATTGAGGATGAGCTCTAAATTACAATTTTCTAACCCTTTTTAAACTCCTTTTTTACTTAAGGTTAAGGAAAAAATTGTTTTAAGATATTTTGTAGAAATCTTTTTTAAATATTTGAAACTTGTACCTTGAAAGATTATCAATTCGGAGTCCATATTTCGTTTCTGTCTCCTTCTTCCCCACCTTAATTTTGAATTCTTTGTCTACCAGCAGGACGAAGGCAATGGCACCGCTGTCTGGTTTCATATACAGTAAAAAGGAATCTTTCACTATTAACCATCTGTAAGAAGGTAGTAAGTATTTTAAAAGTTGTATTGAGTAAATAAAATGAGAAGAACTAATTATTATGACAAGTCTTAAGTAATCACTCTGGCAGACTGTAGACATAATTACATTTTCTACATAGGAGATTTATTTATTTTTAATCGCTATGAAACAAAAAACAACAACAAAACCTTTCTATTATGTTTTTCTAAGAAACAGCATAACAAGTAATTCACAGTAATTCATTAGCTCTTTAAACACTAATGGCAAAACTGAAGGAATGTCCCTAATATTGGCAGGTAGCACTCACAGGATGTATGATAGGAAGGGTGTTGCGGGAAGTCAGGAACCTCGAATGGAGGGACCGGCTGAAGCCATGACAGAAGAACACAAATTGTGAAGATTTCATGGACATTTATTAGTTCCCCAAATTAATACTTTTATAATTTCTTACACCTGTCTTTTCTGCAATCTCTGAACATAAATTGTGAAAATTTCATGGACATTTATCACTTCCCCAGTCAATACTCTTGTGATTTCCTATGCCTGTCTTTACTTTAAATCTTAATCCTGTCATCTTTGTAAGCTGAGGATGTATGTTGCCTCAGGATCCTGTGATGATTGCGTTAACTGCACAAATTGTTTAAACAATATAAAATCTGAGCACCTTGATAAAAGAACAGGATAACAGCGATGTTCAGGGAACAAGGGAGATAACCATTAGGTCTGGCTGCCTGAGAGCTGGGCAAAACAGAGCCATATTTCTCTTCTTTCAAAAGCAAATAGGAGAAATATCGCTGAATTCTTTTTCTCAGCAAGGAACAGCCCTGAGAAAGAGAATGCATTGCCAGGGGTAGGTCTCTAAAATGGCTGCTCTGGGAATGTCTGTCTTTTATGGTTGCAGATAAGGGATGAAATAATCCCCCGTCTCCTGTAGCGCTCCCAGGCCTATTAGGATGAGGAAATTCCCACCTAAGTAAATTTTAGTCAGACTCGTCTGCTCTCAAACCCTGTCTCTTGATATGATGTTATCAATGACAATGTGTGCCTGAAACTTCATTAGCAATTTTAATTTTGCCCCGGTCCTGTGATCTTGCCCTGCCTCCATTTGTCTTGTAATATTTTATTACCTTGTGAAGCATGTGGTCTCTGTGACCCACACCCTATTCGTACACTCCCTCCCTTTTGAAAATCACTAATAAAAACTTGCTGGTTTTGCGGCTTAGGGGGCATCACAGAACCTGCTGACATATGATGTCTCCCCCAGATACCCAGCTTTAAAATTTCTCTCTTTTGTACTCTTTCCCTTTATTTCTCAGACTGGCCAACACTTAGGGAAATAGAAAAGAACCTATGTGAAATAACATTGAATTATCGGGGGTGGGTTCCCCCAATAGAAGGGCAAGACCAAGGAAATGGAATCCATTTACAGTGAATGCAAATGGTAACTTCATAAGGCTGCATGTAACAACATGTATTCCTATTTGCCTGCAATTGTAGAGTGATCGACTGAATTATTTGAAAACTGAAGTAACAAAATGGGCATAATAGTGCATATCAAAGTAAAGCACTCTAGGCACTTCCACATTATGGAATAGTAAGGTTGGAACATCTGAATATAAATTAAGTAATACTGTAAATATAGCATGGGAACTCAGTATTTAAAATATATCTATAATCTCTACTGAAATTGGGAATTGCATTATGTTTTAATGGCTTTGTAACTTGGAATTTAATGTAGACAAACTTACATTGACTTCCACATAGTTTCATTTCATTAATTTGTTTTTTAATACATAAGCTATTTCCTTTCTAATAAAAGGGCATAGAGTGGATTTAGGATAACTTACAGCAAAGAACATATGTGGTATGGTTCAAAAAAGGAAAAATGTCAAGGTCACAGAAAGTAAATACCTAAAATACCTAACCACAAAGGTAAATATAATTACAGAGATGACACACTCATGTAGGTATAAGCTTCCTGGTTTTTCTTGTTAAATGAATAAATTAAAGAAATAAGTGGATTTCCTCTAAAACTAAATTCCAAACAAAGTTTCTCATTTGGGACCTAATATAAGACAACTGAACAACATAATGAATAATATTCCCAATAACAATTTTCAAAGCAAATACAGAAATTATACATTTTATAAGAGTTCTTATAACGCTCCTCAAGACAAATACCAAGGCTATGATATCAAAGGGTAACCCAGTTTTCCCAGCACTGTTTACTGAAGAGTGTGTACTTTTTTTTGTAGATACATGGATTAATTTCTGAGTTCTCTATTCTGTTCTACTGGTCGTGTGTCTGTTTTATACCAGTATCATACTGTTTTGGTTACTATAGCTTTGTAATATATTTTGAAGCCAGGTAGTGTGATGCCTCTAGCTTTGGTTTGTTTTTTATTGTTTTTTTGCTCAGGATTGCTTTGACTGCTCAGGGTCTTTTGTGGTTTTATATGAGTTTTAGGATTGTTTTTTCTATTTCTGTGAAAATGTCATTAGTATTTTGATAGGGTTGCACTTAATCTGTAGATTGCTTTGGATGGTATGGTCATTTTAACAGTATTAATTCTTCTGATCCTCTTCAATTTTTTTTTCATTGGTGTCTTGTAGTTGTTCTTTTTACCAGTCATTAGATATTAGGGTAATTTGATGCTTGGCTTTTATTGAAAGCTCTTCTTAATTATGCCATTCATAAAAACTCCTCTGATTTCTTCCCTTTTTCTTTTTTGTCAGTAGATATATTTTTTTTCTTTTAACTTTTACTTTAGACTCAGAGGTACACTTACAGGTTTGTTAAATAGGTAAACTTGTGTCACAGGAGTTTAGTGTACAGATTGCTTCGTCACCCAGGTACTAAGCATAGTATTTGACAGGCATTTTTTTTCTGATTCTTTCCCTCCTCCCACCCGCCACCCTCAAGTAGGCCCTAGTATCTGTTGTTGCCCTCTTTGTGTCCATGAGTTCTTGTTATTTAGCTCCCAGTTATAAGTGAGAACATATGGTATTGGGTTTCCTGTTCCTGTGTTAGTTTGCTAAGGACAATGGCCTCCAGCTCCATCCACATTGCTGCAAAGTACCTGATTTCATATGCTGTGGTGTAGATGTACTACATTTTCTTTATCCAGTCTACCATGGATGGGCATTTAGGTTGATTCCATGTATTTGCTATTGTAAATTGTGCTGCAGTGAAAATACATGTGCATGTGTCTTTATGGTAGAATGATTTATAGTCCTCTGGGTATATACCCAATAATGGAATTGCTGGGTCAAATGGTAATACTGTTTTTAGTTCTTTGGGGAATCATCACACTGTTTTCCACAATGGCTGAACTAATTTATGCTCCAACCAGCAGCATATAAGCATTTCCTTTTTTCTGCAACCTGTTTTTTTTTTTTTGTTTGTTTGTTTTTTGATAGCCATTCTGACTGGTGTGAGATGATATCTCATTGTGGTTTTGATTTGCATTTCTCTAATGATCAGTGATGTTAAGTATTTTTTCAAATGTTTCTTGGCCACATGTATGTCTTCTTTTGAAAAGTGTTTGTTCATGTCCATTGCCTACTTTTTAATGGAATTGTTTGGTTTTGCTTGTAAATTTGTTTAAATTCCTTATAGATACTGGCTATTAGATCTTTGTCAGAAGCACAGTTTGCAAATATTTTCTCGCATTCTGTAGGTTGTCTGTCTACTCTGTTGATAATTTCTTTTGCTGTGCAGAAGCTCTTTAGTTTAATTAGATCCCATTTGTCAATTTTTGATTTTGTTGCAATTACTTTTGGTGTCTTCATCATGAAATCTTTGCCAGTTCCTATGTCCAGAATGGTTTTTCCTAGGTTGTCTTCCAGGGTTTTTACAGTTTTAGGTTTTACGTTTAAGTTTCTAGTCTAACTTGCATTGCATTTTGTATATGGCCTAAGAAAGGGGTCCAGTTTCAATCTTCTGCATATGGCTAGCCAGTTACCCCAGCATCATTTATTAAGGACGAAGTCCTTTTCCCATTGCTTGTTTTTGTCAGCTTTGTTGAAGATCAGATGGTTGTAGGTGTGCAGTATTATTTCTGGGCTCTCTAATTCTGTTCCATTGGTCTATATGTCTGTTTTCGTACCAGTACTGTACTGTATTGGTTACTGTTGCCCTGTAGTGTAGTTTGGAGTCACATAACATCATGTCTCCAGCTTTGTTCTTTTTGCTCAGCATTGCCTTGGCTATTCAGGCTCTTTGTTGGTTCCATTTGAATTTTAAAATAGTTTTTTCTAGTTTTGTGAAGAATGTTATAGGTAGTTTGATAGGAATAGCATTGAATCTGTAGATTGCTTTGGGCATTATGGCCATTTTAATGATATTGTTTCTTCCTATCCATAAACATGGAATATTTTTCCATTTGTTTGTGTTACCTCTGATTTATTTGAGCAGTATTTTGTAATTCTCATTGTAGAGATCTTCCACCTCCCTAGTTAGCTGTATTCCTAGGTATTTTATTCTTTTTGTGGCAATTGTGAATGGGATTGCCTCCCTGATTTGATTGGAAAGCAATCCCATTCACAATTGGCTTGATTGTTGTTGGTGTATAGGAATGCTAGTGATTTTTCTACATTGATTTTGTATCCTGAAACATTGCTGAAGATGTTTATCAGCTGATGGAGCTTTTGGGAAAAGACTATGGAGTTTTCTAGATACAGAATCATGTCATCTACAAACGAGAATAGTTTGACTTCCTCTTTTCCTATTTGGATGCCTTTTATTTCTTTCTCTTGCCTCATTGCTCTGGCCAGGACTTCCAATACTATGTTGAATAGAAATGGTGACAGAGGGCATCCTTGTCTTGGGCCAATGTTCAAGAGGAATGCTTTCAGCTCATCCAGTCAGTATGATGCTGACAGTGGGTTTGTCATATATGGCTCTTATTATTTTTGAAGTATGTTCCTTCAATGCATAGTTTATTAAGGGTTGTTAAAATGAAGGGATGTTGAATTTCATCAAAAGCCTTTCCTGCATCTATTGAGATAATCATGTAGCTTTTACCTTTTGTTCAGTTTATGTGATGAATCAAATTTATCAGTTTGCATATGTTGAACCAACTTTGTAACCCGAGGATAAAGTCTACTTGATCATGGTAGATTGGCTTTTTGATATGCTGTTGGATTGTGGTTTGAAGGAGACTGAGATATAAAAAACCATATAAAAGATGAACAAATCTAGGAGTTGGTTCTTTCAAAAAATTAGTAAGATAAATCAAAACCAGACTAATAAAGAAGAAAAGAGAGAAGATCCAAATAAACACTATTAGAAATGACAAAGAGGACATTGCCATTGATCCCACAGAAATACAAATAACTGTCAGATACTACTATGAACAACTCTATGCACAAAAACTAGAAAACCTACAAGAAACAGATAAATTCCTGCACACATACATCTCCCCCAAGACTGAACCAGGAAGAAACTGAATCCTTGAGTGGACCAATTATCAGCTCTGAATTAGAATCAGTAACAAATAGGCTACCAACCAAAATACAAAAACAAAAAGCCCAGGATCAGGCGATTCACAGCCAAATTCTATAAGGTGTACAAAGAAGAGCTAGTACCATTCCTACTGAAACTATTCCAAACAATTGAGGAGGAAGAACTCCTACCCAACTCATTCTATGAGGCCAGCAGCATCCTAACACCAAAACCTGGCAGAGACACAACACAAAAGAGAAGACTTCAGGCCAATATCTTTTATGAACATAGATGCAAAACACCTCAACAAGATTTTTTTTCTTTCTCAGGAATATATACATCAAGAAATACATCTATCAACCAGCCTTCTAGGAGTCAGCATCATCTGCACAGGGATGAAGTGCTTGCCCTGAAGTCAGCCTCCCTAGGCTCCGATTCTATCTGCCACTCACTGCTTGTGCGAACTTCAGTGATTGAGCATGATGTCGAAATCTATAACATGAGGACAACATAAGACCTATAACATGAGGACCTAACAGTAACATCAAGTTCATAAGTATTCATGAAGGATTAACTGAGATAACTTACGTATTTATGAAGGATTAACTGAGATAACTCATGCACATACTTAGCACAGTGCCTGGCCCCAATACATGCGAACTATTATAACTAACCTTGTTCTAAACCATGTGAGATTATGGTCTGTTTTAAAAAGATACTTTCTGCCTGTGTTACTACTTGTCAATGCATTAAAATGCAGATAAGCCCACTTGAGCCAGCCCTCCCCTTCTCAGCCTCATCTCCTACTGTTGTCTCCCACAAAGTTGGTCAATGTTGGGTCTTCTTTAGACTTGCCAGGTTTCTTCTTTGGGCTCTGTTGTTGCTGTTCCTCTGTCTGAAGACTTTCTTCTAGACAATTCCATGGACAGTCTCTTCTTGTCAATCAAACTTCTCCTTAAAAATCCTTCTACAGGCAGTCTACCAGATCCAAAAAAAGCTATTCTCCACCATCCCTGCCTCATCACCCCAACTCTACTCCATCATGTCCTGCTTTAGCTTCTTTGTTGCACATCTGGAAGTGTTTGTCTTCTTGTTTATTGTCTGTCTTCTACAGTACAGCGTAAGAACCCTGGGAACAGGGAATGTGCCTATCACATCTGCTACTATCTGTCCAATGGCTAGCATTATCTTCTAGCAGCCCAGAGCAAGCTTTCAGGCAAGGCCACCAACTCGCCTAAATAATGGCTGGATGAATGGATTCCAGAGAGTATATAAAACCATTTAGACACTATCACTGTCTAAAAATTTTAATTATTGGTACAGCTCAGAGTTCACTAAACACTAAGTAAGAAAGTGCTAAGAAATTAAAATAATGGCAAAAACCACAATTACTTTTGTACCACCATAATAAATGCTAAATTTATTTCTTAACATCTATATATCTCTTTTTCTTAAGACATTATTTGAGATAAGAAAGTTAACTTCCTAGCAGGTGCAGAGAAGTTGCTCAATAAATGTGCTGTTTAAGCAGATGTTCTATATTGTAGGAAGAAATGTTTTCTCTGTTTGTCTTTTTTTAAACTTACCTCTCAGATAAGGTCATTATGAGACCTGATTGAAAGTTCAATTTCCTTGTTTGCCTTACTACAATTTGTCATAGAATACATTAAAAAGTGATCAGAATGTATTTTTATGGGTACAAGTGAAAAAAAGTTATGAAGGAGTATCACCTTTAAAAGTAAGTCTCATTTAGACATTAATAAAATAGTTGTCTTGGCCAGGTGTTGTGACTCCCACCAGTAATCCCAGCACTTTGGAAGGCCAAGGCGGGCAGACCACTTGAGCTCAGAAGTTCAAGACCAGCCTGGGCAAGATGGCAAAACCCCATCTTTACAAAAAAATACAAAAATTAGCCAGGTGTGGTGGTACGCACCTGTATCCCTGCTACCTGGGGGGCTGAGGTGGGAGGATTGCTTGAGCTCAGGAGGTCGAGGCTGCAGTGAGCCGAGATCGTACCACTGCACTCCAGCCTTAGTGACAAGGTGAGACCCTGTCTCCAAAAAAAAAAAAAAGCCTGTGACTGTGAGAAACTTTCTAAACTAATTTTGTCAACTATACGTTATCATCTATATATGCTTTCTGGTATTTTAAATCCAAAAAATGTGACTCAGAGAATACTTATTATTAATATGAAAGAAAGATGTACACAATTTACAGTGATGGTACATTTCATTCCAGGGAGGATCGTATCTTTTCAGATTGTCCTGGTTGACTTATTATGCAAACTAGTTCAACCATTGTGGAAAACAGTGTGGCGATTCCTCAAGGATCTAGAACTAGAAATACCATTTGACCCAGCCATCCCATTACTAGGGATATACCCAAAGGATTATAAATCATGCTGCTGTAAAGACACATGCACACGTATGTTTATTGTGGCACTATTCACAATAGCAAAGACTTGGAATCAACCCAAATGTCCATCAGTGACAGACTGGATTAAGAAAATGTGGCACATATACACCATGGAATACTATGCAGCCATAAAAAAGGATGAGTTTGCGTCCTTTGTAGGGACATGGATGCAGCTGGAAACCATCATTCT
>NW_016809465.1:116864-123714 GCF_001698545.2 Rhinopithecus bieti
TTAATTCAAAGTTTAAAAAGAGGGGCATATTTCTTCATGTAACAAAGTATTTCCCTCACCTTTCCTAGCTGTTGCTTCTCATAAGGGTTAAATCCAAATGTCAGTTTTTCAGGGAGCCTTTCCTTGACTCCCAGAGCTAAAGTCACCCTCTCTAATCCCCACATCCCTCACAAAACATTTTTCCCCTTTAAAGCTCTCATCGCTACCTGAATTTATACAATTTACATTAATTGTCGGCTTAGTGCCTGCATTTCCCCTCTAATAGAACTCCATGAGGGCAGAGACTTCATCTTGTTCACTACTTTTTCACAAGAGTATGTCACAATCTGGCATACATTAGGCACTCGATAAATGACTGAATAAACCAGACCATGGCTTCCATTCCTTGAGCTGATGCCTTTGCTTGGTTGAGTTGTCCCAGAAGTAAACTCTGAGATACGGATGTATAAAAAGGAGTTTAATAAGGGGGCACCAAGAAGCACCATTAGGGAAGGATAGAAAGAAAGAGCAAGGAAGGAAGCCACAGAGAGTGGATTTTCGTGCGTTTTATTGTGAGCAACTGTGCTGTAACCCAGCTGAGGAGTTCTGGGACACAGTGTAGAGAATGCTGCAGAATCACCCCAACTGAGGAGGAGGGGGCTGGACTCTGATCAGTTCTTGGCTGATGGCTGCTCCGGGGAGCTGTTGACACTTCCCAGACTGCTGTGCACACAGACAGGTGGGTTCTGACAGCCTACAGAATCTTTGGTCAAAGAATCACAAACGCTTAAGGTTACAGTCTGAAAACTGTGGTTGGCATGTAGCAGCTGATTTGGTCAGTTAATTACTAGGGAGGAATGGTCAGAAGGAATCCCCAAGTTTCTAGAAGTTAGAGAAGTGTATTTGAAAGCAAATACATTTTTTAGTACATTATTTCCCTTTTTATTTTAGTAAAACTGTTTTCCTTTACAAAAATTTTCAATTTTCCTTCATCTTCTGATCTTTTCCTTGTAATTTCTTCTGTCCTTTCAAAGTCCACAAAGTAAAGGCCCAACTTAATGGTATTTTTTGTTGGTAGCATATCTTAAATTGATATGTGTAAAGGTAGATGCCAGTATTAATTTTATATATTTGGAATATACACATAGCTCAATGCCACATTTATCATTTTCAATTTTGGGGGAAATAACATATACACAGATAAAATATTTATAACTGATTTCTTCAGTGTTTTAATAGTTTTCAAAACCCCAGTACATTGTTATTGCAACAGTTTTGTCTATTATGTGCCAAACTTGGGGATACAGGTAAGAATCAGATGAAAATATTGTTCCTCAAGGAGTTTTAATTGGTAAGACGTAAGACATAAAATAAAGTTTTCTGTCTATATTACACTTACCATGATAAACATTTTTTCACAAATGTAAGTCTAAAATTACCATCCCTGAAGTCTGCACAATTTTACTTAAGTTTTTTTAAAGTGTACAGTTTAGTTTGATGTTCAGCATATTCACAAAGTTGTATAACCATCACCACTATCTAGTTCCAAAATATTTTCATTGGCCCAAAAATAAACTGCATACCAGTATCAAATTAATAGAAAGCAACCTCCTCCCCATTCCCTGGAAACAAACCCTTTATCTACTTCTGTCTCTACAGATTTGTCTATTCTGAATATTTCATATAAATAAGAATCATATAATATGTGCCTTTCTGTATCTGGATTTTTTCATTTACCATGTTTTCAAAGTTCATCCACATTATAGTATGTATCAGAACCTCATATGCTTTTTCATTTAATTTAAAATTTTTATTCGGATGAATTCACATATCATAAAACTTACCTTTTAAAAGTTTACAATGCAAAGGTTTTTAGCATATTCACAAAGTTGTGCAACTGTTACTACCATCTTATATCAGAATATTTTCATCACCCCACAAAGAAACTCCATGACCATCAGTGGTCTTCATTTCTTTTTTTAAAATTTATTTTTCATTTCTGTGGGTACCTAGTAGGTTTATATATTTATGGGGTATATGACATACTTTGATATAAGCATACAATGTGTTAATAATCACATCAGGATAAATGGGGTATCCATCACCTCAAGCATTATCCTTTATGTTACAAACAATTCAGTTATACTTTTAGTTATTTTAAAACATACAATTAAACTAGTATTGACTATAGTCACCTGTTGTGCTATCAAATACTAGATCTTAATTATCCCATTTGTTTGTATCCCTTAACCATCCCCACTACCCACCTCCACGCTGCCTTTCCCAGCCTCTGATAAAATCTCCATGAGTTCAATTGTTTTAATTTTTAGCTCCCACTAGTAACTGAGAACATGCAAAGATTGTCTTTCTGTGTCTGGCTTATTTAACTTAACATAATGACCTTTAGATCCATCCATGTTGTTGCAAATGACAGGATCTCATTCTTTTCTATGGCTAGATAGTACTCCATCATGTATATGTACCACATTTTCTTTATCCATTCATCTGCTGATGAACACTTGAGTTGCTTCCAAATCTTGGCTATTGTGAATAGTGCTGCAACAAAGATGGAAGTGCAGATATATCTTTGATATACTGATTTCCTTCTTTTGGGTATATACCTAGAAGTGGAATTGCTAGATCATATGGTAGCTGTATTTTGAGTTTTTTGAGGAACCTCAAAATGTTCTTCATAGTGGTTGTACTAATTTACATGCCCAACAACAGTGTATGAGGGTTCCCCTTTCTCCATATCTTCACCAGCATCTGTTACTGCCTGTCTTTTGGATAAAAGCCATTTTAACTGGAGTGAGATGATATTTCATTGTGGTTTTCATTTGCATTTCTCTGATGATCAATTATATTGAGCACCTTTTCATACACCAGTTTGCCATTTGTATGTCTTCTTTCAAGAAATGTATATTCAGATCTTTTGCCTATTTTTAAATCAGATTATTAGATTTTTTTTTCCTATAGAGTTCTTTCTGGTTCTTAATCCCTTATCACACAGGTAGTTTGTAGGTATTTTCTCCCATGTTGTGGTTTATCTCTTCACTTTGTTGATTGCTTCCTTTGCTGTGCAGAAGGTTTTTAACTTGATGTGATTTATTCCTTTTATGGCTGGATAATATTCCACTGTATGGGAATACCACATTTTTGTTTATTCATTCATCAATTGATGAACATTTGAATTGTTTCCACTTGTAAGGCTATTACCCATAATACTGCTATTATAATACTGCTATGGAAAAGTTTTAGTGTAGACATATTTTTTTCAATTCTCCTAGGTGAATCCCTGGAATTGCTGGGACATGTGGTAACTATGTTTAACAGTTTAAAGAACTGCCAGACTGTTTTCCAAAGTGGCTGCATCATTTTACATTTCCATTAGCAATATCTGAGGTTTCTCTACAGAAAATATTCCAGTTTCTCTACACCCTCACCACCATTTGTTATTGTCCATCTCTTTGATTATAGCCATCCTAACGGTGTGAAATTGTATCTCACTGTGGATTTGATTTACATTTCCATAATGACTAGTAATGTTGAGCATCTTTTGTATACTTACTGGCCATTTGTACATCTTTGGCTGGCCAATTTGTGCCTTCTGTGTCCTTGGGTTTTCATGAATATAATTTGTACACTTAGCCCACAAGTTCAGCTTTGGGTAGAATATTTAAATGAATGCTGGAACTTGGATTTTAAAATATAACTAAAAATTTCTTCTGTCATGGCTTTTAAAGGATTTATAATTTAAAACTGGTATGTAAAACTAACCCAAATACCCAGTGTATTAAAACAAACAAACACACAAAACTTACTAATTCCTACCTTTTTGACCATCTGTAGCAGGCTCTTCCCTGACCACAGCAATTCAAGCCTGGTATTCTGTGTCCTCCAGATCTTTTCATTATCATACCTTCTCTGAAAGAGACATAAAATTAACCCATCACCTTCAAATTTCCTGCTCCCACTTAGCTTATATAGCCTCCCAACATGGGACTAAATAAACCATCTCATTCTCACATGACTTTCCTCCCTACTCTCTCTTCCTCGCTCTCAACTAGCTCAGTACCCTAATTGTTAGGTTGGGTACTCTAGAGATGAACCCTAAAACATACTGGTGAGATATAGCCCCTTCAACATTCGGGGCGGTGTGATTCTGTTGTGCACTACACGGGACCTTAAGCATTCTGTCTCCTGGCTCTAAATGTTGAGTGTTCCCTCCTCAACACTGTGACACTGTGACAAACTAGAAAAAGACCCCATGCATTTCCACATGCCTGCACAGGGATGCTTCATCTGCTGTTGAGACCATGGTGCATCTCACACACAGATTCCAGGACATCCCTGTGTCTCTTCACACACAGTTCTAGCAAACTAGTAAACTAGTTGAGCTAGTTGAGCCATGCCAAAGGAAGCAGAGCACAGCTACTAGTTTTGAAAACAATATCTTAATTCTGAAAATGTGACAAGAAAAGCAATAACAAAGGCTAAACTTAAAAAAAAAAACTTTTGAAACAACTATCAACAATGCTCTTAACTAGAACTTGAAAGTTAAGCTCTTTATGTTTTCAAGCTCTAATATTGTGAAGGAAAATCATAAACTTCCATCTGGTTATACAACATATATTTTACATAGTATTATTTTAAAGTGATCATCAAAATGAGTGTAAACATTTAACTTTATAAGGGATTATAAAAGGAGATCTTATATATTTGATTTTTAATGTATTCTCCTACACATCATACTTGCTATAGGTATTGGACACTTCCACTGTTGGGTTAGAAAGAATCTGTGCTATAAGCACATGACAAAGACAGTGGAGCAGTTGCTACCATTGTTTATCACGGAAGATGCTCTGATTTGTATGAGTAATTCCATCAGTTGCTTTAACTCTACTGGGGAGAAGAGAAGCTAGCAGTAAAGCCAGGAGGACTCCATCACCATGGCATGCTGCTATATTAAGTGTTAATGCATATCAACTTTTCATACTTCTCTTTCAAGGTTTATTGCAACTTACATGCCCTTTGGTCCCAAATCATGGATGAAAGATAGCTGGCTTATATCAAGAAACTCTGTCTGAAAAGAGGCAAAAAAATCCATCTTTAGCAAGCAAAACAATTCAAATTTATGCATTAAAAAACATGTATTAGGTATAGCTGTGTGTAAATACTGTTTGGTGTGTTCCACAGACTACAGGGATCAATAATAATGGTATTGCCCTAAAAGAGTATAGATTAGAAGTATATAAATAATGAAGACACACCCTACTAGATCTTCTAAATCTCAAGAGAGTGATGTGTGCCCTAAGATATAGAGAAAAAATGCTCAAGAAGCTTGGAGAGAGAGAGAGTCCATTCCCAATATTCTTTCATGTTTGTTTTTGTTGCGCAGGGTGGATATTGTGTGGCACAGTGTACACTCAAACAATAAAAGAATGTGAGAAGCGAGTGATACTGGTGCAGGACCTGGAAGATGGACTGGATTTGGGCACACAGAAATGGGAGATGAATGGTGGGCTAGAACAGAAGGTCCAAAAAGGTTATAGGATGTACAGTTGGGTTACAGTGAATAAGATGAAGGAAAAAATGAAAAATTAAACAGGCTGAAAAGAGAGTGGGGAGGGCTTTGAACATCAGGCATAACAAAAGAATTATTTTAATCAGTTGAAGAGGAAGAGAATTTTAGGCCCACCTTCACTGTATTAGAAGGTTAAAAACTGTAAATATTATAACAACAACTGTGGCTGTGCTTACTGAGTGCTATGGGTTGGTGTTATGCTAACCATTTTTCATGCATTATCTCAAACCCCTTTGAAGCAGGTGCTGTATTTCCCATTGTACAGAAGAGGAAACTGAGGTTTAGAGTAGGCGTAAGCAAATATTTTCTGCAAAGAGCCAGACGGTAAATATTTTGGGCTTTATGGGCATACATTTCATTTTGCAGCTACTCTGCTGTTGTAGCACGGAAATAGCCATAGACACATACATAAATGAATAACTGTGGTTGTGTTCCAATACAACCTTATTTATGGATATAAAACATGAAGACAATCTAATTTTTATGTGTCACAAAATATTATTATTCATTTGATTTTTTCAACCACTTAAAAATATAAAAACTATTCTTAGTTCACAGAACATACAAAAACAGGCAATGGGCAATGGGCAGGATTTGGTCCACGGGCCCTAGTTTGCAGGCCTCTGTTTTAGAGAAGTCAAGTAAGTTGTCCAAGATCACACAGTTAAGAAGGGATTAACTCAGTATGATTAACTCATTATGAAGTCAGACCAAAGTCCGCGCCCTCAAAACTAAGCTGCAAAAGCCAAAAGTCATTCAACATTTATCTAACTCAAACTGCATTCCTTGCATATTCTAGGTAGGTGAGAGCCAGATGTAAATGTGGAGGCATAGAGGGGAAAACAAAACAACATTATGTAATGGTTAGCATATGCAGATTTGCAGATTTTTTAAAAAAGTGACCAAGAATAAGTTCAGTTCCTTAGACTATGTCAGTAACAGCCTTGATAGACAACAGAGACTAAAAGGATACTCTCCCAGCATTAGGAAGCAGACGGGAGACCAAATATGGAAAACATCAGTGAAGTTCTGTGGGATGAACCACCCTAGATGCATGTGAAAGTAGTTACAGAGTTATAGAGTAGTGGAGGGCAACCACCTCCTCGCTGACATGACATCATCACAGAGGCAGGGGCATTTGATCTAGGTTTGTAAATGGAATTAACAAAACAAAAGTTTTCCATGACAGTTTTATATGTGATTGGACATATCTAACACTATTCTTGTAAAAAAAAAAAAAAATTACAAATATCTCAAGGCTGTCTATCCTTGTAAGGTTCTTTTTTT
>NW_016809465.1:124065-139104 GCF_001698545.2 Rhinopithecus bieti
CCTTGTGATCCGCCCGTCTCGGCCTCCCAAAGTGCTGAGATTACAGGCTTGAGCCACTGCGCCCGGCCGTAAGGTTCATTTAAATGCTTGCATTTTTCTCTTTTCTTGGGGTTATTTGCAGAAAATAGTCTTTAAAATTCAAAAGGACTTATGTTTTTAAAATCCTAAGTCAAAGGTGTCTTCATACAGCATTTTTTAAATTGAGAATTTCAAAAGTCAAGGTCTCACCCAGGCATACTGGCTCACGCCTGTAATCCTGGCATTTTGGAAGGCCAAGGTGGGTGGATCACTTGAGGTCAAGAGTTCAAGACCAGCCTGGCCAACATGGCAAAACCCCATCTCTACTAAAAGTACAAAAATTAGCCGGGTGTGGTGGTGCATGCCTGTAATTCCAGCTACTCAGGAGGCAGAGGCTGACGCAGGAGAATCACTTGAACCCGGGAGGTGAGTTTGCAGTGAGCGGAAATCATGCCCCTGCACTCCAGCCTGGGCGACAGCGGGACTGTCAAAAAAAAAAAAACAAAAAACAAAAAAAAAACACCTCAAGGTCTTTACATTTCATTTCTTATATAAAACAGTGATTCACTCAGTATCATGCATTTTTATCTGATTTGTGAACACGCTTCTTAATTGGAAAATGTAGTAACCTATGGGTTATTGGAAATGACTCACAGATTGCCAGCCATAAAATCCAAAATATTTTAAAATCCTAAGTCATAACTTTTATCTCTAGCGAGCAGACAAATAATGTCAGTCCTACTTTACATTTGAAGACTATACTCTACTACAGAGGCATAACTAACTTCTGCAAAGTCCCTTCAGTCCCAACCGAAGGGAAGAACAGGAAATGAAAACAAAAATCAAGGAAGCCACTAATCTAAATAAGAAAAAAATTTTCTTATTTACATAGCTGTTATCATCAAATAGTTGACAACAGAAATATTCTCCGAAATCATTCAGAAATCGTAACTTTTGGAGTATCATAACAAAACTGCTAAGTGTAAAGAGTCTCAGACAAGTAGATAAGCACACATTAATAATGTAGAAAATTGAAAGTTACACATTAATATGAAATTTAATTTATCCTAATGGCTTAGTAAAGTTTGACTGGAGAGAGATGTTAAGAAGGAACCAGGCCTATTATATAGAAAAGAACATATCCAGCAATAAAAGATTTTCTAATAGAGTTATCAAATTGAAAGTAAGTGTGTCAGGGTCAACTGAGAGGCAAACCTAACTAATAAAAATTAAAATTTAACAAAGATGATGTTGTCCAGACTTCTTAGTACGTCTTCAGTGATAAGAATTCTATTCTCCATTTGGGCAAGTGATTCTCAGGAATAAGAATTTAAAGATCAATTTAGCCTAACAGTATTTCACAGGGCTTATTCTATTGATCTTTTGAGTAATGTATAATCAATACCTTTTTGTCTTTGTTTTTTGGCAAAGGAATTTGTAAAATATGAATACAACTGAAATAATGTTGCAATGCAATAATGTTCTCGGCACTAGGTGGAAAGTGGTCTCAAGTAAAAAATTCCAACGTGATCTACCAATTGGATACTAAAAACGTTATAGAAACAGAGAAGCAAAAATATTTCTATGTCAAGAGACAAACAACAAACCCGAGGGGTAACAAAAAAATCCCGAAAATCACTTGGCAATCACGTACACACTGCCCCTGTCACCCATCCTTGTATTGTAAGAGAAGGGTGACTTTCAGAGGCTCCTTTTATTTCCCAGGTAGCAAAAACTCAAGTAAATGGCCAGGTGGGAAATTTATCAGATATAAGGAAGGTAAGAGCATCGAGCGGGGCAATGTCCTTGTAGACTCAGGTACTCCAGGAAAGGCAGGGAACAAAGAGGACATCTAATCTATGAAGGAAACTGGGAGGCTGGACAAAAGCCTAAAGTCCTTCTAAACGGTAAGACTCAATCATCAGAAAGAAAACATTTCCCTTCATTTGAAGATGCAGCTGTTCAAATTAGTACAGCTTTTCCCTGTTGGAATGAAAACACTGCGTGCATGTTTATTCTTTACCTACTCTTCCCCTCAAGTTAAAGTTCATTCTACAAAACAAGGGAGAGATGAACACAGTATTACTGATCTGTGGGATGTTTTATCCAAGATTTCAAGCTAATCATCTTCTTGGGGATAAGGAATCTGAGTCACATGAGTTAAATGATTCACTTCAAGGTAGAGATATGATCCTATCAGCTTAGGGCCCTTCTCTTGGAAATTGTACAATTTGTTCCATTTCTAGATTTTAATCTTATTTTAATCTCATTCCTCTTATTTTAATTCCCTGGAAAATAAACATTTTCCAGTTACTAATTAAAATGCCTAGCTAGTGAGTTCTCTACTACAGCCAGCACTAATACAATTTCAGAATACAAAAGGAATTCCTGTTGAGATTTTTTTGTATGTTATTACATAACTCAGATATTGCTATTTTTTACATACTTATGCTTAGAGTAAAGGGGAAATACATTTGTCCTCATTTTACAAATGAGCAAAGAAAACTGAACAAATCACCCATAGTCTCTGAGGGGACTATCTGATCATGACTACATTAAAACACTAGGATGCTCTGTTTTGCAGAAGCATAAGAAGGAAAAAAAAGAATTAAAATCAGAGCAAGTCTTCATAATCATGGGAGAAAAGTCTGAGCACAAACCCAACCAATGACTATAAAGTAAGAGGAAAGAACTGTCCATGTCTAATTTCAGAGGCCATTTAAGAAAAATAATGTCAGTGCTTAGAACCCTAAACCAAATTCCTTTGGCAAAAATCCTGTTATACAAACACCTTTATAATAAATTTATCTCCACTTTTTTTTTTTTTTTTTTTAAGGCAGAGTCTTGCCCTGTAGCCCAGGCTGGACTGCAGTGGCACAATCGTGGCTCACTACAACCTCTGCCTCCCAGGTTCAAGCGATTCTTCTGTCTCAGTCTCCCAAGTAGCTGGGATTACAGGCACCCACCACCACGCCTGGCTAATTTTTGTATTTTTAGTAGAGACGAGGTTTCACCATGTTGTCCAGTGTGGTCTCGAACTCCTGACCTCAGGTGATCTACATGCCTCAGCCTCCCAAAATGCTGGAATTGTAGGCATGAGCCACCATGCCCAGCCCTATCTCCACTTTTTAAAGTGGTCTAACTTTACCAAGACATTTCTAAGCTGACCATAGCATTTTAGTTTAGTTCTCAAACTCCTGATGATAAGAATCACTTGAGCTATTTGTTAAACACACTTGTTCCAAATACAGATCTGGATGGCCCTATAGAGATTAAGAACATATCCTGTTCAGTCCCTTGACTTATGATCCATGATTCTATCTGCTTAAGGACCTGAATTAACTTAAAATAGGTTTGTTTTATACTTATAAAAGTGTCAATTTATTATATACATGTTAAAATAACTTTTAATATGCTTTTTACAGACAGTAAAGCATTTTAACAAATACTTTTTTAATATTTCTCACAATTATTGAAGAAAACATAGATTCCAATCTCATTTCACAAATATGAGGCAGAGGCCTACAGATCTAGTCTTTAGGCCAGACTACATTTAAAGAAAAAGAATGTTAGAGAATTAATGTGTATCAAATTGTATCCTGTGCTTGAATCATATTGAACAATTCAGCTGTTGGAGAGAATAATCTCAGTAACCATCAAAAATGAGAGGGAGCCTGGGTGCGGTGGCTACGCCTGTAATCCCAGCACTTTGGGAGACCGAGGTGGGCGGATCACAAGGTCAAGGGATCGAGACCATTCTGGCCAACACGATGAAACCTTGTCTCTACTAAAAATACAAAAATTAGCTGGGCGTGGTGGCGGGCGCCTGTAGTCCCAGCTACTTGGGAGGTTGAGGAAGGGGAATTGCTTGAACCTGGGAGGCGGAGGTTGCAGTGAGCCGAGGTCATGCCACTACACTCCAGCCTGGACAACACAGTGAGACTCCATCTCAAAAAAAATAAAAAAGAAAAAGAAAAAGAAAATAAGAGGGAGAATCTCCTCAGCCAGTTGCTAATGAGGCTTTCCCTTCCAAAGGAAATGTTTATAGGTCACTCTGGAATTTCTAAATACAACATGGCTTAACTTTGAAAATATTTTTATGACCGGAAAAGTAATTAAAATGAACATTTTTTAAACGTAAACATTCTTTAGTCAATAGTAGAATCCCAAATGTAGAAAAGTACATAAAAAGAGAAGAATGAACTCACCAAGAACTGTTAAAGCCAAAAGAAATAGTAAAAGTAAAGTCACGGGCAGGCAGAAAAGTAAAAGAAATGGAAAATTATTGCATATAGGTACTAATACACATTTAAATAATTGTCTGTTGTCTGATTTCAGATAACACAACAGGAGGTATCATTTTTATTAACAATAGTAGTAGTATCCTTATTCATTATGTTATTTCAACAATACAAGTTACTGAGTCCCAGAAGAAAAGAAACCCCTGCCTCCCATCATCTTTCTCTTGAGATTCTCTGGTGCAATCTGAATTCCTGTTTTCCTCAGAAAACCCTTCTCCAGGTTTACCAAGACACAGAAGCTCCGTCAAGTCCATTGAATGCCCCAGTGCAAGCTGCTGCAGGAGGCAGGTAGTGACCTAGACTCAGGTCAGCTGTGTGCAATGGGGACCAGCTGGATGTATATTTGGACCAGACTCCAAACTGTGTGTTGCAAGGCAGCAGGAAGGCAGCTCCTGTTATGAGAAACTCACAGAGCCAATTGCTCTTGCATCCTCTCCAAAATACACTAAGGTCTTTCCTCTTTCTGTTTATGTGTTTATGTGATGCCATTCTCTAAACTAGTGGCCAAATCACAATTGCACCAACTCTTGAGTTCTGCACACATATAATATAGATGCACACAGCCCCATAACAATACAATTCGTACAAATGCATCCATACATCCAATAAACCAGTGCATTCTCAGTTATCCAGACCTCTGGATAATTGAAGGCTAAACCTTTAAAAACACCCCACCTTTAACAGCTCAGAGCTAATTGTTTGTTGACACTAGAAAACCTACTCCCTCCCTGCTTGCCAGCTGCGTAACCCAAGCTTAATTTCTGTGGCTGCATCTAAGCCCCATCACCTCTTCTCTCTTTACTTGGATTCCTCAAGGGTTTTTTCTTTCCTAGCTTTTCCCATGCTTCTCACTTTCAAATGAAAAGACAGGCCTTTAACAGGCATGACAAGCCAATCAGATGGCAACTGCCCTACCCACCACAAAATCTTTAGGCATTCAACTCCCCTCAACTGTTTTCATCACTTACTACTCAACAGTTACTCTTTGTAGCTAAAAATGTTTTTTGGCATTTTCCTGGAAACCTGAGAAGAGAAGAAGGCTGACTTTTAGATAATCTAGCCTATAGCAGCATTTCAAGTTCATTTAAATCTATTTTTATAGACATTCAACTTTTTTAAACAGCATCACACCATTGTAAACTGGATCCCTGCTGTCAAATCAACTTTGTATTCACTTAATTTAATTCAAGGACGAACGTAGATGTGGATACAATCACTTGTGTTAATAAAATGATCCAAAATTTAGCTGACAATTTACTATAGTGAAAATTACTCCAAACTCAAATCACTGACTAGTACTTACTGTGGCATGATAGTTTCTATACATGGGCATTTTTAGTATCTTTGTCAAGTAATCTTCCAGTTGTTTCTGTAATGCAAATAACTTAGGTAAGTGTTAACATGGTCATATTTATTTTTAAAAATTAAATAGTAGTGACAATGATGAGATCATCATTTTCATCTTAACTTGTATAAGTTATTCAATTATTTATTAATATAATCATGGAGCAAGGAATCCTGAATAGCATTAGTCTGTCATTTCCATAATTCTCTTGAACTGTTATTTAAATATCTTCTTACTTTTTAACTTTCCATATGCTTAGGTCTTCTATAAACTGCTGACAAGCCCTGAGCTACATATTCTTTTAACCCTCCATAGCTATTATAGCAGGACTTGTTGTAAGTTGTTTTAAAGAATTTGTTGATATTACCAATAACTTTCATTTTTTTTTCAATTCTAACGCTGAACTTACTGAAAGATACACTACAATTTTTAAACAGCTTTCCAGGAAAAAAAAGTGGAGAGAGGTTAAAAGACTTTCTAGTAGAATGTACTGATTTTAAATATGCTAAACTGTGTGTGGAGGCAGATGGGGAGTAGAGGGATACAGGCTTGGGGCACTGGAGCAACAGATGTCAATCATATTGACCATGATATAAAATTCAGCATGGTTTTGCTTAATCACGAAGTTTCATTTTCAGTTGAATTCATACATGTGCACACAGTAAACCAAAACTATATAATTTTATATGTCTAGGTATCTTGGAAAATATTTGGTCCAGATACCTACAGAGATTTTAAACAAGATGACAACTACAAAGGAGAAATCAAACATTCCCTCTGGAACATAAATGTTTCAGATTACCAAACAGAACTGATAGAAATTAACAAACACTTGTTCACTTTCTAGTAAAAAAAAATTAATTGTCCACACTCTGCAGCACCCATCTTGGAAGCAGGCAGAAGTGCCCCTCCCCTGGAGTTTTCTGTCCCCGTGCTGTGCCTGTCTGTACTCCGTCATACTCTTCTCAGGCCCTAACTGCTCCATCTATAGTTTAGGAATGAGATTTTACATATATTTACGATGGGCTATTACAAACACAGAAGCTTATGTATGGAAATATATTATTTTAAAAGAGTAGATCTCAAAATCCACAACAATAAGTTCAATCTTTGACTCACAATAAGCTCAAAAAGGTTCTAGTCGGGAGAACAGCTTCTTCATAATCTTAAGTCCTAACCAAGAACAATCTTCCCCTTCTGAGAAAATGCATGGTATGGCTTGGGGAAAGAAGGGACTGACTAACTAGTTCCAGAAAAGCTAAACCAGCCTGGGGGATCGATGAGTGGATGAGAGGAGTTGTAGCCAGGCCTACTTCACCCCTCAGTAGATGCTGTGTTTCTACAGCACTGCAAAATTAGGTTCAAAACAACAGAATAGCGAAGCAACTTACTCTTCTACCAAGGAATTGTTCTTCTCTTATCATGTTTTCAGATGAACGGGGCAAACTGGGCATCTCTCGAGGCTCCTCTCTGACGTTTTGCCTCCTAAATGTGTGTCTAAAACACAAACACACAGAATGCAAACACTAGATTATTCTGTGACTATGACTTTAGTGTATCTTTCATGAGACGGCATATTTTAAAAAGACTATTTAATTGAAAATATCTACCAACGATAGACTAGTTAGCCAATACTGTGAATTAAATACACTTTTTATTTATTTATTTTAGAGACTGGGTGTGCTCTGTTGCCCAGGATGGAGTGCAGTGGTACAATCATGCTCACTGCAGTTTTAAACTCTTGGGCTCAAGCAATCCCCCTGTTGCAGCTGAGTAGGTAGAACTACTAGCTACCACCACCTGCCCGCATCCAGCCACATTTAAAATTTTTTTTGTAGAGAGGAGGTCTTGCTACGTTACCCAGGCTAGTCTCAAACTCATGGCCTCAAGTGATCCTCCTGCCTCAGCCTCCTAAGTGGTGAGATTACGGTGTAAGCCACCACACCCAGCCAAAATACACTTTCCATTCAACTTGTATACTGGCATAATTAATTCCAAAATGGTTACCTTCTGGTGGGAATGGGGATTCGGATAAAGGCTTTGTACTTGAGCAGCTCTCTGTGAAATTCTTGAAAGTGCTTGAATTTCCTCTTAACTTGCCATTTAAATTCCCCATGTGTTAATTCAATAGTATAAAGATTAATACTTGGTACCTACAGTGATACATAAAAATGTTTGATATTTTAGATAACAACAAAAATTCCAAAAGCTTTCAGTGAACAATATTTAACTAGTAACAGGGAAGTATACTGAAGTCCAGCCTACTTATTTTGTGTAAGTACTTAAGTAAATTTTTTTCAAAAGCAGCCAGTTACAGAAATAATATTCTCTAAATGTTCACTTGATGAATTACATAAGACAAACTTTCAATCACACATGAGACGATTCCTACAAATGCTATTCCTCCAACATATGTGTGTGTGTGTGCATCCACACACACACACACCTGAAACAAGGAACTGGGTGGAGGAGACAATGAGAGAAGGCCCTAATTAGTCTTCAGGGGTCCAGTCCACAAACATAAGCAGTGAACCAGGCAATTGGCAGGGGTGAGAGGTATTGTATACTAAGAGCACCATCTTGGCTGTTTTTGTTCTTCAGAAATGGCATGACATGCCTTCTCTCCTTCTCCTATGAAACACATTCCAAGGTCCAGCCTTGTCTATACCACCCACCCACCCTGAGGAGCCACCAGTGTTAAGGAGGCATGGGTGGAGAAAGTGAATGCGGTAATGAGTGTACAGTGTACACTTGTATAATATTATACATATGTATTATCATTACTAAATCTTCATAACAAGCCTATAAGGTAAGCACTGTTATATCCCTTATTCAGAAGAGGAAACAGAAACAGAGATGTTAAGTCACTCGTTCAAGATCACAAGGCAAAGATGAATTAAATCATGCAGTTTGGCTCTAGAGTCTGTCATTTACCCCCACATGTTAACTATCTTTCAATCTAAATGCTGGCAGGTGAAAAAAGAAAACAAAGCTCATCTTAGGGACATTTCTGAGTGAGTTCTGCTCAGTGGTGTATCAGGGAGACATGGACCCGAGTTACAGGGAAAGCCTAAACCAGAGGCTGACACCCAAGCGAGTGCAGGCTGGGAGTCAGTACATGTGCAGGTAGGCTGGGACAGCACGAGGCAAAACCACCCAGAAAGCGATGCAGCGCATGCCACCTCCAAAAGACAAGGAGGAAGGGAAGGCGAAGCTGTGCCCTGACAGCTGGTTATTAATCTGTGCTTCCCCTGAGGCAGGAGGCAATGGTGGCCTTACTCTGCCATGGCTAGAGCTTAGCTTGAAGGGACAAAAGTCACCACCCTGCAGCCATTTTCTTCCCCTGGAGACTTAACAACTGCAAAATCCAGGCAGGAACAGAGAAAAGGAGCTACCCTAACAGTTTCTTCTAGTCCAATCCATTTCAAAGGGCCTACCTTTGATTGCTGAAGACATTTTACTGCAAAGCCTTTTCAGTGTTCAATGAAAAAGCACGTGAATGAGGACTAAAGGATGGTTTTCTAGGAACCAATCAGAGGCAGAGTATGCCTGCAGAATTCTCCCAACAGTATTTTGGGGTAATGGCACTGGCCAATCCAGTATCCTGGCTTTTTTTCTTAAGAGCCAGGGAGCACCAACATTTTCATTCTAAATAAACATTAGGAAAGCTAAAATTCTTGTTGACTTATACTTGCCATGCAAGGTGGAATAAATATGCATCAAGAGTCCAAATGAAACAGAAAACTGGCGAGAGAGGAAGAGTAAGAGAGGCACTTTGCAATTTATTACATTGTTAATTTGCCTTACGTGCCTTTTTAAAAGAAAGAGCTTTGGCTCGAATGAAGAAAGAGGAATATAAGAATGAAGATTAAGTGGGAAGGAGGCAAAACCTTGACAGGTGACAATGACTTGGAAATAACAGATAAATAAAAACAAACAAACAAACACCCACAAACATGGTCATAGCTAGGAGGGAGGAAAATGAAAGGCTATGTACTAATTCACATATATTGACAAAAGAAAAAATGGTGAGTCCATAAACGCTCTGACCCTTGTAGATGTGAAGCGTTCCACTTCCAAAACTTGTGCTTTTATTGGACAGCCAGAGAGATACGTCTGTATATTAGGCTCCTTAAATCCTTGAGTGTTATAAACAGCAGAGAAAGGGATATACACTAAAAAATAAGTAAATAAAGTTAATGCAATATATGATTAGCATAACTTGTCTTTTACAGGCATTCTTTTAAGAATCATTTGTTAAAACAAGAAAGCCTCAATGATCTGAGGCCAGTGTTAACATCTGCAAGGAAAAATCAATCATTTGCTGGTTACTTCAAATTTGTGCTCTTGCAAGCAACCCTGACAAACTCTTTTCTTCCCCGCTCAAATCATCCGTCTTTACCTTCCTGTATCTTGGGATCGCTGGGAGACACGTCGTATTCTACCTCCTCTCCCTCAAAGTGGAGTTCCCGCGTGTCCAGATTTTCTATGATAATACTCATGTCAGCAGCAATTTTCTGCAGTGCAGAGGTATTTACCCGTGACTCGGTTTTCAGTGACATGTTAACTTAGGATAGAGTAAAAGCAAAGGGGCTAGGAAAGAAGAAAAGGGTTACAAAGACTTAGCATTTTGATAACATAAAATGCTATTCCACAATTTGAATCCAGACTTAGATACAGCATATGGAAACAATTCAGCCTGCTCTGTGTGAGACTCAGTTATCCAAAACAACCTTTTAGTTGTTGTTCCTGGTTAACATTTAAAGGATTCTTAACTTGTAAATTAAAACGGAGTACTCAATTGTAAAAAAGAAAAAAAAAACCACATTGAATGCCAACATTTCTCTCATCCGACTTTATTAATTTGGATAAGTAATTCAAGGGAGATTGGTTTGGGAAAGCTTATACAGAGAAAGAAATAGATTATTTGCTGTGATAAATACAGCTGAAGAAAGAATATAATGTAAAATAAGCAACTCTAAATATCTCCTAAAGAAAATTTAGAGTATTTCACATATTGCAATATACAGATTTAGAAATATTTTTATGATAGCATAATCTTTCTACATTTTCTCTGTAGGTGATATCACAAGCAAAGTGTATATTACCTTTCGAGATATGAGAATTTGGCCACGACTTTACATGAGGTATAATGATGTATGTGTCTTGAAAGGAAATTGATTAACGTACCTATTCCGAAAGACATCTGAGGTGCTAGAATTATACTTCCCTCCTTTTTTTATTTCTTTAAAGAAAACTAGTTCTATTTCATTCTGATATTTAATAACACAAGTCGTTGCACATCAGTACCCAGGGCAGAAGAGTTCACATGGATATTATTTTTCATGTAAAATATCGAGATTCAAGCTTTGCACACTGTCATCAGAGTTGGATGAAATGTCTCTTTTGCCTGATATAGAAATAATCTCTCTGTTAAAACCAGGCCCTAAAACGGAAGGACGCTCATACCAGTAACTCTTCAGCACATGTTCATTTATAACTGCAAATCACGATGGGCATCCACCACATGTGAGATGAGATGAATGAAAATGTGAAGGTGAGTAAGGCAGGCCCCTGTGATTAAGGAACACCTGATATGGGTGAGGGAAATGAGGCATATAACCCAAAGTTCACCCCTGGCCTCCTCCAAGGTCTTGGGCTTCTTGAGAATGAAATTTTCCCAGGGAAGACACTTATCTGGGTCTCTCCTGCAAGTGCTACCAAAAAGCTAAGTGGCTATATGGGAATGCTAAGAAAGTCTCAGGAAAACTTGTACAGCCCTTATTATAACTCAATGAGTCTCTAAAACCTATACTGTTATGTCTGGGAGAAAAAGACTGTATTTGGAAATTCAAAAATGGGAGTGAAGGAGGGAGGTTCTGGTTTGGCCAGATAAATAAAATTAATATATCTAAGTTCCCTGGAACTATGTAATCAATCATGTTTCTTTCTGTATGTTGGCTGTAAGAAAGCTTGGAGCCAAATTTGTGGCCTACTATAGCAAAGTATAGGACTATCTCTTCCCTTCAATGATCCCTCCCACTTCCAATTTATATTATAACAGTTAATAGTTACTGATTGTTTAGAATGCACCTCGCTGGTTATAATTGTTTACATACATTGTCTCATTTGTCATTAATAATAAATCTATGAGGGTTTGTTATTTCTATTTTGAGCATGACAGGAGTTTGTCATCCCCTCTTTATAGATAAGGAAACTGAGGCAAAGAAAGACTAAGTAACTTGACCAATATTTTAAACAATCTGTCCAAGGTCACACAGCTGGTAAGTGGTGAAGAAGGGACTGGAATTCGGGTTTCTCTAACCCAAAAGCCAATATTCTCAATCACAATCTTTACCTTGCTATCTATTCTTTGTAGATATGTAAGCCCTTGGAAGAGATGGAACAGTTAATATAAATAAGTACCCTGGGGCAAGTCCATTTAAGAGCAAACCCTAATAGGAAGAATTGGAAATAAATTCCTGCAACTCGGTTACCACAAGATGAAGCCATTTACATTCCTAGGGTCTTTGTTTTCTCTCTGTAAATTGAAGAGGTTGAGCCATTTCATCTCTAGAGTTCTTTTAACACGAAAACCCTAACTGTAGATAAAAGATGCCATAATAGTGTTCAGCCTCCCTTATAATTTAATTACTTTAACCCTTTCCCTATCCCAAGAAATTAATCAGAGTAGTTTTGCATTTGAATAAGAGAAGCAGGTAGCAGAATGTTTTCTAACCTAGATAATTTAATTAAGATCTATTCAGCCTCCATTGAGGAGTGTTGCCTTTGGTCAAAATCAAAATATGTATGTCCTTTCCTCTTCATTCAACAAACACTTAGCAATGTGTCAGATTTTATTCTATTCAAAATACAAGGTAATGAAAATTTAGAGGAAAAGAGACAAGGAAAACAGATAAGAAATTACACCATATCATTGTGGCTTGTTAATTTTTAAAGACTTCAGATATTTTTTATTGATTAAACAGACTTATTAACTTTGTCAACTTTCTTAACATAGTGAAGACAAAGGTTACTCCAAATAACCTTCCTTTTGAACTACGTGCTGATCCTAAAAATACCTGTGAATTTTAAGAAATACAAAGACTACAGTAATCTATACAGTGTTACAGAGCCAACGCATCAAGCTAAAATAAATATCCAACTTCAGATAGAGAAAAAAGAAGCATATTCACTTATGAAAAACTTGAAGAGTGAGACATGAAACAAAGAAAACATCTTATCATTTATCAAGTGTTTATTACATGCTAAGCATAATTGTAGTACAGTTATGTTATTTAATACTCACAATGAACCCACATGGTAGATATGATTATTCTGAGAGATTTAGTTAAGCAATCATCCAAGGTCACTCAACTTGTGTCAGTGTTGAGTTTATAAAGCAGATTTTGTCTGGCTCTAAAATCTTAGGGGGTTGGTTACAGAGGCCCATAATTATTACTTTTATTTTATGGGCTTGAATGTCTATAAATTTAAATTAATCTTTTATATGAAGTTTAAGTCCTGTGACAAGAGATGTCCTCTACTTTAGTCACCATACCTTGGAAGGGATCATACTAATCCCACAGTCACTTCAATTATGAAAACAACATATCTCAACAGCTTCCCAAGTTCCTTCTTAGCCTTTTACTTTAATGGTTTATAATATTTTTTAAGACCATGTGGAAATGGACCCAAAGCATTTGCAGATTTGTTCATGCTTTTGTCAAGACTTTACTATTTAATAATAGACAATGAATCATTTGTCCATCTTTACCTTTACTTGTGTCCATGGGCATTGTGTGCTGACTTTTCATCCAACCATTGTATTGCTGGTTTCATTCTTGAATATCAAGCTGTAAAACCATCTATGCTCCTATGTTGTCAAATCTTCATTTATCAGTCAATGTTTTCTTTCATCTAAAATAATCTATAATAGGGGGTGAGCAGCTGCCACAGGCACAGCCTATATTAGTCAGCAATGGGATAAGGGCTTCAGTGTTTACACATGAGATAATGTAATTGATTTTGTTACCTCCTTATAAAATTATACTGCAAGATCATTATCTCTTTCAGTACCAAGAAGAGATGGTGCCCATGGAGAGATAAGAGCAGCTGTGTTTTATTTTTGTTTGCATTTGTATCTGGAAAGTAAATAAGCGTTTTTTTTTTTTTTTTTTTTCTCATTTTGAATTATAGAACGGAAAATCTTTGCAGGGAAGATTTAATGACCTCCAGTCATTCAGTGATGAAATCAGAGAATTTTCTATTCTCAGCTTTCAACAAGATTGGGAAGTAGAACATCAAAGAGAAGCAGACACTTTCCTTTTCAGATAACAAATCGATAAACACTGCCTTAGCCAAAATACAATAGTAGCAACTGTAATTATTGATATTAACATAAATATGAACATTAGCCAATATTTGCTAAATTTGTACTACATGCCAGGTACTGTACAAAGAGATTAATATCATGATCTCATTTAATCTTCACAATAACTTTAGGAGCTGGGTCCCATTGTTACCAGCATTTTTAATGAGTAGCTTAGAGAAGGTAGGAAACTTGGCAGGGCCACATGGCTGGGAAGTGATGAAGCTGGTGATCAACTTTGATTGATCTGACTTCAAAGCCCAGCTACTTACCAATCCAGAGGTGGGACTCTGGGTGGAAGGAAACATGAGCACTGGGAGGCTTTTACATTTTGCTTCATATAACTCTTAAAACAAAACTGTTTTTTTTTTTTTTTTTTTTGAGATGGAGTCTTGCTCTGTCGCCCAGGCTGGAGTGCAGTGGCCGAATCTCAGCTCACTGCAAGCTCTGCCTCCCGGGTTCACGCTATTCTCCTGCCTCAGCCTCCGGTGTAGCTGGGACTACAGGCGCCCGCCACCTCGCCCAGCTAGTTTTCTTGTATTTTTTAGTAGAGACGGGGTTTCACGGTGTTAGCCAGGATGGTCTCGATCTCCTGACCTCGTGATCCACCCGTCTTGGCCTCCCAAAGTGCTGGGATTACAGGCTTGACCCACCGCGCCCGGCCCCTGTTTTTTTTTTAAGTCAAGCTCTTGCTCTCTTGCACAGGCTGGAGTACAGTGGTGTGATCATAGCTCAATCCAGCCTTGAATTCCTGAGCTCAAGTGATCCTCCTGCCTCAGTCTCCAGAATAACTAGGACTACAGGCATGTGCCACGATGCATTGATAAAAAGTAAAACCATTTTTTTTATTATTATTATACTTTAAGTTCTAGGGTACATGTGCATAACGTGCAGGTTTGTTACATATGTATACTTGTGCCATGTTGGTGTGCTGCACCCATCAACTCGTCAGCACCCATCAATTCGTCATTTATATCAGGTATAACTCCCAATGCAATCCCTCC
>NW_016809465.1:142019-165167 GCF_001698545.2 Rhinopithecus bieti
GCTTTGTTTACCTACTTAAGCCTCAGCAATGGCGGGCGCCCCTCCCCCCGCCTCGCTGCTGCTGTTTTGGTAGATCGCAGACTGCTGTGCTAGCAATGAGGGAGGCTCCGTGGCCGTGGGACCCTCCCGGCCAGGTGTGGGTATAATCTACTGGTGTGCCCGTTTGCTTAAAGCGCAGTATTGGGGTGGGAATTACCCGATTTTCCAGGTGTTGTGGGTCTCAATTCCCCTGGCTAGGAAAAGGGATTCCCTTCCTCCTTGCGCTTCCCAGGTGAGGCAATGCCTCGCCCTGCTTCAGCTCTTGCTGGTCGGGCTGCAGCAGCTGACCAGCACCAATTGTCCGGCACTCCCCAGTGAGATGACCCCAGTACCTCAATTGAAAATGCAGAAATCACTGGTCTTCTGTGTCGTTCGCACTGGGAGTTGGAGACTGGAGCTGTTCCTATTCAGCCATCAGTAAAACCATTTTTAAAAGAACAACAACCCCCATTCACTTCGTGAACATAGTTACAATTTACTTATTGCTTCCTTTCTAACACAATATGCAAAAATTTCCTCATTGTTTTCTAGATGCTATTGTACTTACTGAGAGAAATAAATGCAATGGATTCTTAAGCCAAAAATCATATCATAATGTATGAATGTAAAAAAAAAATCGTGATTAGATAGTTTAAACCCAAACTGAGTTGTGGGGATATCTTGTTTTCCCATTTTTTCACGATGATGAAAATTAAAGGATCCATAATATATAACCTTTGAAAACACATCATACAGCAACTGTATATATGCAACTGACTTGATGCTCTCCGAGATATAAAAATTATAAATGTGGATTCAAGTACTAAACTCAATCTCTAGTAATATAATATGACTTGGATAAATATCTTTTGAGTTTAGCTGACTTTCAATAAAGTAAATGATATTAACATATTTTACACTCCAGACTACATGTTTTGAGAAAATACATTTTAAATATCCTCTGATGTTTAATTGGATCTTTGACTTTTTATAAAAAGAAGCACGACTTCCACAAATATTAATGGAAGGTGATTATGTACCTTGGACAGAAAATGAAATGTCAATGGTATAAGGGAAAGATCAAATGACCTAGGATTGTTCTACCCTTACTATGAGTGTAACCTGGGTAACTACCAGTCCCAGGGTTGCAGTGTCCCTCTATGAAATGTTCCACTTATGCTTCCTCCCTTGGGAAGCTGTGAGGAGTAAATGTGGTCATGGATACTCATCCACAGGCAAAAATCATCTTGGTTGCTAGTGTCATCTTTAATTCTATTAAAAGGGGACCCCTGAAAAAATAATCTTAACAGAGTTTATCCTGCTTTTCATCTCTTGTTTAGCTGCCAAAACTAATGTACCATCTTGCAACTGTCTTTCTGGCTGGGCTACTCTAAGAATGGGTCTCTCCCATTCAACCAGTCCTGAAATTTCTGGACTATACTACCCTAAGTATAAGAGAAACCGGTAAGCCTTCCTCTGCAAAAACAATAATGGAAGGCATTAGCCAGTCAGACCCAGCTAATGCCCTTCCTTTTCCTTGCATGTCTTCCTGGCCTCATCCAGCCTGCTGTCCCTGGCTGGTTATGCAGTCCTTCCTTGGCATCCCCATAGTGCTCACCACTTTTCTCACGATTGTGGCTCCTGCTCCCTTTGAGGTCCAGCACCCTTCACAACTTTGATGAAATTTATGAACCCACAACCCCAGAAATATATGAGCATGGGCTCACATGCAGCATTTTGCATATATTTTCATAGGTTCATGGTTGTACCCTCAAGACCTTTAGGTGAAGAAGCATGTCCACTGAGCTGCAATCATGTGCTGATGCACTGACACACCTGTCTTCCCACTAGACAGGGACACTCCTGGGGGAAGAGGGTTAGAGTCATGGGCATTCACCACAGACACCCAGCCAAGCACCTGCTCAACACGTTTGTTGATTAAGTGACATAATCAGTGAGCTGTCCATAGAGAAAGCTGTCAGCTCCAGGTTATTCAGTGAATGACACAAAGAGATATTATTTCCCTTACATACCGCAGACACACTCAGATGTAGAAGCCTTCTGGTTGAAAAGCCCCTGAGAGGCGTATAACATGTAAGAAACAGATTGGCTGCCAAAGCAATCACAGCTAACACAGCAAACTGCTAGTGAAGCTTCCTGTGTGCCAGGCTTTTGCTGAGGGCTTTTCATGCATCATGTCAAATGATCCTCACAGCAACTTCATGAGGAGTACTGTCATCATTCCCACTTTGCAGACAGTGAGATAGTGTGACAGAGGTGAGGAGTCAGAAAGTCAGTAAGTCACATCTCAGCCTGGCTCTGGCTGACCCAAAAGCCATGCGCCTGCTCCTCTTCTGCCTTCCACCTGCGCCTGTGCCAAGAAAAGGAAATGCCAAGATGCAGAATCACCCAGCCACCTCTCCTGCCCATAACCTGTGAGTCCAGTTTGCTATTACGTCTGTGGTTCTAAGAGTCAGAAGTTTGATTCCCAAACACAGCCCTTCCACTGAGCTCCACATCCAGTCTGATCTCAGGGACCCCAGAGCCCAGCAATCTTCCACTTACTTATCCTTCTCTCCTGGCTTTATATCAAACCCTCCACTTGGCCTAACACTGATGCCGCTTTTATCCTTGAGATGTCCAGACTGGTGCTAAATACTTTGGACTCACTGTGCTCACAGAATAAGAGTTGAATTCATGTTCTCTTTTTTCCCCTAGCTAAAAACAAACAAACAAACAAACAAACAAACAAACAAACAAAAACACATCTATAATGACATAAAGCAAAATGGTTACATAGCTCTTACAATTTCCATAATTTCTGCCATTAGCTGATCTCAACTAGTAAGTATGTTATTAGGATACTTCTAATAATGATCTCTCCCAGCCATTTTTAATAATAACCCAAGAAAACCAAGGCAGCTTTATGCCATGGAGGCACAAAGAAATCTCATAAGACATCATGGTTTCCAGAAGGGACAAACTTCCAGACAGCTGTTTCACTATCCAATAGTGAATTAGGATATAAGTCACATGTTTTGGGGCATTTCTTGATTCTCATGACTTTTCGTAAGTCCTTTGACCTCTTTGGATGACCTTTTAAAAACATCCATGGCATTTGTTCTCTGGCATGAGCTTTCTGAGTAATTTCCTTTAATATGTCCTAGAGTTAAATATTTTCCTTTTTGCAGTGGTATCAGCTTCTAGTTCATCTCAGTCATATCTTTGAATTCAAACTTTGCTTCCAGAGTCAAATACAGATGTTAAAGGAAATTGACATCTATTCAAATGCTGAAGGAAATTGACATCTATTTCAAATGTTGATGGTTAAGAAAATATGATGTGGGCCGGGCGCGGTGGCTCAAGCCTGTAATCCCAGCACTTTGGGAGGCCGAGACGGGCAGATCACGAGGTCAGGAGATCGAGACCATCCTAGCTAACACGGTGAAACCCCGTCTCTACTAAAAAATACAAAATCTAGCTGGGCGAGGTGGCGGGCGCCTGTAGTCCCAGCTACTCCGGAGGCTGAGGCAGGAGAATGGCATAAACCCGGGAGGCAGAGCTTGCAGTGAGCTGAGATCCGGCCACTGCACTCCAGCCTGGGTGACAGAGCAAGACTCCGTCTCAAAAAAAAAAAAAAGAAAGAAAAGAAAATATGATGTGTCATTTCTTGAGTGCCTGCACTGAAAGGCATGTTACGTGTATTACTTCCGGTCCTCACAACAATCTCACTGGGGTCATGGGAGCTTACTGAGGCTGCACAGTTGTGAGTGGTGGGACTGGTTCTGCTATGTAGGCCACTAGATGGGATGGGTCCCAGCTGCCTTCCTGGCCTCTGCTCAGTAAAGATCCCCAGTCATGACTGCTCTCACTTCTTCTCCTAATGCCACCAACCATCTCAACCTCCTTCTGGGCGAGGGCAGGGCTTTGGCACAGCCTCCATGGCATGCAGTACAGCACGCGGCTCCACTGACCTCCGACCAGACCCTCAGAGGCACTGGCTCATCCAGATGCTTTTGGATTCAGTTAAAGTGCTGCACCGGGGACATGTTCTCTTGCTTCCTCAGGAGTTGTGTGTCAAGGGCGTAAGAGGTACAGGAAACCAAGTCTCACAGCCTGTGATACTAGGGCAGGTTAAGTTGCTGGCAAATGCATGCCTCTCCCCTCTCCTGGCCTTGGCTGTGCTGAGCACACTGATACAAAACAGTCAATCTGGAAGATGTTCTATGTGATGGAGTGACTGGCTGCTTTTCCTGGGAAGCTATGGCCAGCCAGGAAATGACTGCTTTGCCTTCTTCCCTGCCTCTCTTCTCTTCCCCCCTTTTTTTTTCTCCTCTAGAGTTATAACCACTCCCATTCAACCCTACTATGCAACCTCAGAGGCTCTATACAGGAAACTTGAGCTAGGATAGTGTTAGAAACAGGATTCCAAAGCCCATGTTTTGTTTGTTTGTTCATTTTTCTTTTTCTGAACCATCCTGGCTGCTGTAGAAATTCGTTTGTGCTGAATTTAACAGTAATTTTTAAAAAGCAAACTTGCATAATGTTTACTATGTGCCAGGCAGTGATCCAGGTGGTTTGCATGCATTAACTCAATCTGTCCTTACAATAGACCTATGAAGTAGCTGCTGTTCTTAGCCCCTTTTCATAGGCAAGGAAACTGAAGGCACAGAGAGAGAAGTGACTTGCTCAAGGCCACACAACTATCTGATCTACTTTGCTATTATTTCTGCCTTGATTAACTTGGGCAAAGTCACTTTAGTTGGTGCTCAGTTTCCTCACCTAAAAACTGAAAATTAAAATATCTGTTTTACATGAATATGAAGTCGACTGTGTTTAGGACTTTGCAATAGATACATTATAATTTTAAAAAATCCTCTCTCAACATTACTAAATGTCAGAAAAACAACATATTCTAAGTGACATCACCCAGAAGATAAAAACCTAGCCCAAATGCCAAGGACATTTAGATGAGGATACTGAGCCAACATCTAAGAAGATTTATTCCTGCCCCTGTAAGTGACAAGGCACATTATAAAGATTTGTGTTCGAAGAGAAAATATGGGAGGATCACTCCTAACTTCAAAGCCTGTTAATATGTTTATTACGTGTAAGTCAGAGACTTTGTACAATCACTCGATTGACTTAAGTCAAAGGGAAAATTCTTTACAAAAGAAAGGTAGTTAATATTGCTAAAAACTGTGGTCAGATTTCTAAAATTAACATCCTTGGATGTTAAATGAATACTCAGTTTCTTTATGGCCAAGAATAGAATATTCATGCTTTCCTTTCTTTCACTTCTCTTCAAAGCAACAGGCAAACAACCTCTGTTAGTGTGAGTTTTGGCAGTACAGAGAGTGTTTTCAATGATATCCCATGAATTTCACCTATGAGAAGAATGGATCTGGCAAACACACATCGTAATCTCCTCCAAAAATTCTCCAATGCTGATTAGCTTTTGAATTCTGTCACAACTGCCAGTTGACATAGCACAATTTCAATTTTTTGGCCATCTTATAATTACTAAAAATGTTCGTTGAGGCAGTACTGTACCATGGTACATTTGTGATTTTGAGTGAAGTAACTTGAAATATGACTCTCCTTATGGTGAAACAAGTTATTTATGTCTTTCTGTGCCTCAGCTTCCTAATGTGTAAAATGGAAGTAATATTGCGTGATTTAGAGCTTGGACTATACTAGATGCTAAAATAAAGTTAGTTGTTCTTATGTCCCTAGTTATTCTAAGAGCTATCAGTAAGACTCCTGCCCAAAGTCCATATACTCCCACCTGAATCATGCCCCTCCTAAGCACAGGAACTAGCAGCAAGAGCTGGATCTGGGAACGGTCTGATGTCCGTTATAGAAAACACTGCTACAAACTTCTGGAAACAAAATGAATCAAGCTGATACATACGCTCCATTTCTACTGAAAACACAGAATTGCTAGGTAAATTGTGATGGTTTTAAGAAAAGATTTATTCAAGGTTAACAGCAGTGGCAGCAGCAACAAAAACAATAATGAAGAAAAAAACTACAATGTCTAAGAATGGAGAAACTGAAGTCTGATGGGCACACTGGAACTGAAGCTGTAGGGTCCAAAGGGTTCTGGATCTCAGATAAGCATCTGAGATTACAGTTCTGTTCCCTCACATAAATTTTAGGAGATAAGATCCCAGAACCATGGGAGGCAGTGGCCTGGAAGTGACACTCTTACAAAAAAAACCCAGAGCTTCAAAGAGCTACACTGCCTATATAAAAGGGACTAAATAACCACACCCAGCATCCCTGGGAAGAAACTACATGGAACGGTGATAACTACAAAATGAAAAACTGTGTATAAAAATTATCCAAGATCACAATGTCTAGCTTTCAGTAATAGAGGTATTACTTTTATTAGATTTACCATCCCACAGATAACAACTACACATTCTGTAATATATATAAAACTACTATATATATACTATATATATAGTGTGTATGTGTGTGTGTGTATATATATATATAACTTGCTTGAAAAACAACCAAAATCAAGCAGAAACTGGAAGGAAACCTATATTTGGAAGAAAGAAACAGCATTGTTTTTGTCTAAGGGCTGGTCCCAGACCATGTCAACTTGAGTGACTAAAGCTCAGATAGAAAGTCCATAGATTTCTGGCTTGAAGAACCAAAGAACAAACTTCACAGCTATCACAGCAGCTGAAAAGTGAGGCCAGAAATCCTAGAAAGGAGAGAGCCACAGAGGGGGAGACAACCCCAAATTTTGCATAGGCTGACGCTTGAACTATGTAGGCATGGGATACATTCCAAAGCTACGCAGCTAGTACTAAAATGAATTTAACAGATATTTCTGCTGCTGCCCACCACAGGACAGATGGGGTCTGGAGTCTGAGTCCAGGCAAGTTAAATGACTGTAAAACAAAACTAAACTCAACAAAAAATCCAAACTCTGGAAAGAGGTATAAAGGAATCCAGAGTCTCTACAACATGCCAGTCACAATGTCACCTAAAACTATTACACATAGAAGAAACAGAAAGATGTGATCTATTGTGAAGAGTAGAGACCAAGCCTGACATGTTGAAATTAGCTGAGAAGGATTATTTAAAACAACTATTATAATAATGCTCAAAGATGTAAAGGAAAATATGGTTTTAGTGAACGAATAAGTAGAAAATCTCACCAGAGAAAAGAAAAAATTTGCAGGATGGGCTTAACAGCAGAATAGCAATGACAGAAGAAAGGGTCAGTGAACCTGAAGACAGAACAATAGAAATTATCCAATTTGAAGGACAGACAGAGGGGAAAAAAATTTTTTTTTAAAAATGAACAAAGCCTCAGTATTTTATGTGATAATATTTTTAAAATCTAACAAGCATATAATTTGAATCCCAGAAAGATAGGGTAAGAGAGAAAGTGAGGCAGAAAAAAAATGTTTAAAGAAATAATGATTAAAAAATTCATTAAATTTGGTGAAAGAAATAAATTTACAGGTTGACGAATCCCAAACAGGAATAAATACAAAGAAAATTACACCTAGGTACATTAAAGTCAAGCTGCTTTCATGTAAAGAAAAAACTAAATTTTAAAAGCAGCCATAGAAAAATAACTTGTGTTCAGGAGAACCATACTAATGATGATGAACTTCTCATTAGAAATAAATGGAGGCCATAAGATTGTAACAACATCCTAAAGCTCATTAAATGTGGTATTAAATTAGTAAATAAAGGTTGCTTTTCCTCAAAGGAAATCTACTGATTCAAATTCCTAAGAATTTCTCACAGAACCTGACAATATGATCCTAGAATCTGTAACAGAAAAACTATAATAAGTAGATAAGACTTGCCCTATCAGATAGATCAATAATTATTATAAACCTGAAAAAAATAAAACTGTACATTATTGGCACAGAAATAGATGAACTATACCAAATAGGGATCCCCCAAACAAACCTATTCAAATATGAGTTCTTGTCATATGACAAAAGTGGAATGAAAAAAATAATGGAGAAAAATGAACTGTTTAATACGTGATGCTGAAACTATTGGCAATTCAGAGAAATATAAAATAAAATTAGTTCTCTACTTCAAAGCTACAATAAGAATAGTTTCCATATTATAGTCCCAAATGTGAACAACAAATGTTTTTAGGATTAAAGACCTAAATATGAACTACAAACATGTAAACATTTGAAATAAAATATAGAAGAATGGGCCGGGCGCGGTGGCTCACGCCTGTAATCCCAGCACTTTGGGAAGCCCAGGCGGACGGATCACGAGATCAGGAGATCGCCAATATCTTGGCTAACACGGTGAAACTCCGTCTCTACTAAAAATACAAAAAAATTAGCCGGGCGCGGTGGCGGGCGCCTGTAGTCCCAGCTACTCCTCGGGAGGCTGAGGCAGGAGAATGGCGTGAACCTGGGAGGCGGAGCTTGCAGTGAGCAGAGATCGCGCCACTGCACTCCAGCCTGGCGACAGAGCGAGACTCTGCCTCAAAAAAAAAAAAAAAAAAAAAAAAAGTAATTTCATATCTATATCACGATATCTAGTAAACTTGAAGATGATGGAACCTAATGCCCAGCAATGCTTCCCATAAGTATGTTCACAAAAATACTCCCCCATGGTATAAGAAGACATATATTCAAATGGGCACTACAGCACTATTCACAATAAAGAAAATTAGACAACTGAAAATATCCATCTACTACAGAATAGGCAAATGAATGTTTTAAATGGAATGATATACAGCAGAGAAAATAAGTGCATTAGAACTACATGTATCAGCATGAATAAATGTCAATACAAAGTTTGATGGGAAAAATCCGGCTTACAGTTTTGTTTAGTATTTAAAACATAGAACAATCCTGTATGTTGTCTATGGATAAATATATACAGAAGTATGACATAAAAACTAATTGAGGAAATGATACACAATAACTTTAGAAGAATGGTAACATTTAGCAAGAGAGGAGGGAGGAGAACGCCGTTAGCAAGGAGTCCAAAAGGGACTCAGTGCATTTTTATTTCTGTGGTCTCTGTCATACAAATCTGACATTTTTTCTGGCTAAACCAAAGTTATCTATTTGCAGCTCTTTCCCTCCTGCTGAGCTGTAAGCTCCTTGAGAACTCAGAATAACAATAAATGAAACTTGTGGCCAGCCTTCCCAGTTGCATCTCCATGGCAAACATTAATCTGTGATCACAGCCTACTTTCTCTGAGCCTGCATACACCTCCGAGTTCTTCTCACCCCACACTTCAGAGGCTTTAACATCTTGCCATCTCTGAAAGAAATCAAATCTGATCTCTCTCATATCTTTAGTATTTGTTGAGAAGAAATGAATTAAATGAGGGAAGTGAATTATATAACCGGTGGGCAGTATTTTACTATGTGTGTGTATGTGTCTTAGAAAGAACAGAAATTAATGCAATTCAATTCAATTCAAAACCTGTATGGTGCACATATTTGGTGGCAGACACTGAGTAAGAACTAAGCATACAATTTTTAGACTGAAGAAACCAATGAATAAAAATCCTGATCTGTAATGCCTGGCACACATGATGATCTAGGCATTCATTTGGTCCAACTTCTTCAATGCACTGAGAAGACAAAGACTCAGAATCATACAGATAAAGGATTGATGAGACTAGAACTCACACCTCTGTTGCACCCTGCTTGCCCATACAAGTCTGTTTCAGGGATGGATTCTTCCTTTATAATGCAGCTTTGAACCATGTCTGAAATGTGTAAGAAAGACAACCAGATGGGCAGGATAAACTGCTTTTGTCTGAGCTGCAACCAGACTCTGCTCAATAGGTGTGGACAGGTTGCCAGCCTCACTGGGAAAGAACTAGTTTGGTCTTTGTTTAACCACTGCTCCTATGCATAGTACTAAGGAACAGAGATATTCTCGGGACACCTGACTCCTGCGACATTCCCAAGGGTGAGAAGCAAATGGGCTGCATCAATACTAACAAGAAATGGCAAGTTAAAAAGCAGGCTGCCAAATTTTGATGAACTGGAAAGAGAGTCAGTGTGCACCAGCCAGATTGATAAGCTACCTTGCTTTCCAGTGCAGCTGTTTTGCAGAGCTTCTTAAGCAGCTTCTCAGGATGACAATAGTTCACTCAATGGATATTTATTGAACACCTACTAGGTGCTGAGCACCATGCTAGGCACTGGGAATATAAAATAACCTCATGCATTTCACTTTACCATGACAAAGGAGGCTTTAAAGGCAGAATCTCTCAATATCCCTCACTTTATTTGTGATTTTGACTCCTTCCCAGCCCACCAAAACATTGGAAGAAGGCCCCTCCTCTGCCTGTCCTGTCTCCCACCTTTGCTTGTTTCCAACCCTCCTCTCATTATTTCATCAGTCAACTCCCTCATCAACTTCTCCTGATCCTGTGGCTTTCCCCTATTACCACTTAAAACATTCTCAAGTATCTCAATTACACATATGTTCCCTTCTACCGCTTCTCTCTTGCTGTGACTCATAGTCAAGGTTTTTGTGTTAGGTTTCCCTGCTCAGCTGGACTGAACAAAACATGCTCCATGCTCTCCAACCTCAGCCTTCCAATAGGTTGCTCCGTCTGCAGCTTTGCCTTCCTCCAACCCCATCTTTGCCTGATTGATTCCTATCATCCATTGGGACTCATATCAGGTGTCACCTCTTCCAGAAAGCTTCCCCTGACAGCCCAGGCTGGTTTAGGTACCTTTTTTCTCAGTGCTTCTATAGCATCCAAGTGAGTCCATTGAGTACATTCCTTTCCACTTGGTCTCTGACTCCTCTGGAAGACTGAGTTTTCTGAAGGGAGAGGCTGTCTCTAAATCCTGAGTCACTGGTGTCTATTGGGTTCCCAGTCACTGTTTCTGAATGAATCAAATGAGAATGAATGAATATGAATAAGACTCAGAACTGCTCACAGTTTGGGCAGCACAAAGAACATGTGCATAATGCTTTCTGGATTACAAAGCATTCTGTACACATACATCTTCATTTTCCTGATAATCCTACAGGGGAAACTATTATTTTTAACCTTCTTTTCATTGAAGAAGCAATAACTCAAAGTGATTAAGGTCATACTGTGAAACTGTTGGTCTGAGACTCAGTCCTGAACTCTCAACTTCATGTTCCCTGCTTTTTCCATTTCCTGTAAATTACTGCCTTCATATTCAGACGTATATAATTCTCCACAAACTCTCCTCATCAAAATCTCGTATCTCGAAACCAGTCTTCTCACCTTGTGTCTAACCAAACTACACATTAGAATTGAAGATAAGTCAATTCTGGCTAATTTTAACAAAAGAAGTAGAGCTAGAAAAGGAAATAATACAACCAGAACAATAGAGATAACACTTCCATTTTCCTCCAGTGTGATGGATGAACATAAATACTAGTGATATTACATCTTTCTTCCAAGCAGCAAAACATCTCAAATGTAGGGTTTATGACAAAATGACCAGAGATTTGCCTTGTGACTCACTCCTTATTAAAACCAGGAAATCTCCATCCTATCTGGTGAGACAGCTGTGCAGGCAACTTTTATCCAAGGTCACCCTTGAGACTCAGCTACTACTCTATCTCCGACAAGGTGTTAACTCGCCACCAGCTCCTTCTAGACCTCACACCCCTGTTCATCCAGCTGAGAGCATGCAATCCATCTCTGACTATTTGCTTGCCCAAAAATCTCTGCTCATATGTCCTTCTTTTGCAGTCATCTGGAAAAAATTCAATCCTGGGCCACACCAACTATCTGCCTTCTTGGCACTTACCCCAAGGCTTCTAAACACAGCTGGATAAAAAGCACTCAACTACGCAGACTGGCATTTATGGGGCTTTCCAGCTATGTCTCTCACCCCCTTTTCAAAGTCAACTTCCTAAGAAAGTTGTCTACTTGCTCCTTCTAGTTTATCACTCCTCCTTCTTTAACTTGCTGTCACTGGCCTCCATTTGTACACTCCACCAAACAGCTGTCTCCAAAGTTCATAACCACCTGCATACTCCAGAATCTGAAGGACACTTCCCCATTCTTATCTCACTTAATCTTTCTGTTGTACAACCCTTGACTGCATCCTTCCTGAGGGTCTCTTTCCTCGGCTTCCATGTTCTCACACTCCTCCAGTTTTCCTCCTCCCTCTCTGCCAACTGAGATGGAGTCTTCTTTGATGCTGTTCTTCTTGTGCTCAAAATTTACATGCTAATATTCTTCAGGGTCCTGGTATTATTCTTTCTTACTCTATACATTTCCCAGGGTGATCTCATCCACTCTAATGGATGGTTAAAATACATGCTGATGTTTCCTTTACTCAGGGATACCACTGTTGAGTACATTCCTTTCCTCTTGGCTTCTGTCTCCCCTAAAAAACTGGGAGCTCCCTGAAGAGAGAGGACAACTCTGTATTGCCCATCACTAGCGTCTACTGGGCTCTCAGTAACTGTTTCCAGCTGCAATCCTTGTCCTGATCTTCAGACCTGTCTATGTAACTGCCTAGGAACTTCCCCACTGGGTGATTTCATAGAGCATCTCAATATGCTCGAAACAGAATTCACCATCTTCTAACCACAAAACACTCCCTCTTTCTATGTTTTCTTCCTGAAAAAAATTGGAAACATCATCTACCCAACTGCATAAACCAGAATTCTGGAACTCATCCTTAGCAATTCTCTTTCCTAACTCTCTATATCCAATCAATTAATAAATCCAGCCAAATTCTAAATATCTCTCCCATCTGACCATATTTTAACTCCATAACCATGACATGTTTGAAGAAGTGAAAAAGGTGCAGTGCACCTGGACATACAGTACAAGGTAAGTGATGTTAAGGCATTTACACTTTATCTCTTTACACTCCCTTCCCCCAGAGTGGTCTTGATGCTGTTGTCCTAGAGCTTAAAAGTCTTCAATAAAAATAAGTTTGGGCTGCCCCAAATATGATTTCGTAGGATAAGTAACTCACTTTTACTTGGTTATTTTAAATTACCCAGCTAAACTATGGTATTTTATCACAAATTTATATTCTGCTAAACAGAAAACCAGCTCTCTTTATAAAGTTGCTACAGGGAACAATGATTTCCAGGTGAGTTTCAGCTATAAAGTAATGCCTTAATGGGACCACCAGAATTCTGTCTGTCACATTTAAGAAACAATGCAATATTTAAGATAAACAAGCTAAACTGGATGGGTGTCGACAGTGAGGTTTAGGCAGAAGAAAGGATGGAAGGGGTAATGAAGAACATGCCAGGCTTAAGAATGCGTAGGCATAGTTGACAGATTATTGATTCATCATTAAAATGGCATTTATATAAAGTGAATAAAAACATACGATGCAATCAGGATGTGTCTTAAGTTAGTAGATGTTAAAAAGTCATTGTTACGATACTTACATCTGCCCAAAACTATAAATAGTGGCAAAATTCATTAAAGAAATGTGAATACAGAGGAGTTTAAGCATACACAGTAGAAAGAGAAGGGAATAACGTGCTAGCAAAAATCTGCAAAGACAACTCCGTCAATATACTAAAAACCTTGAATTGTTCACTTTCAGTGGGTGAATTTCATGGTTTATAAATTATATCCCAATAAAGATTTTTTTAAAATCCACAATGGCATAGGAATAATAATAACCAGAGTTGTAAAAATCAATCAATGTTCAAAGAAAGGGAATTTTCCTTGATCCCACCACAGAAAAACCAGAGGCAAAATCATTTTACATTTCTTATAATGAAAATAGACAAATTGCTTATACCTAAAAAGAAAAGGGGAAAAGACATTGTCAAAACACTTAAAGAAAGCAATCTAACAACGTCTATATTGAATATTACTTTAATTCCACTGTTTCTTTCTGAAGACTCCCCTCAGTGAGATAATTATGTTTTCACAAACACAGAAATCATACTGGGATCTACTATCGTATTTAAAAAACTACCAAATTATGTGTCACAAAGAAAACTATTGTAAGTTCAGAAAAAGTATGAAAGACTCAATAACTAGAAAAAACAATTAGATAAAGAAAAGAGAAATTCTGGGTCAGTGATCATTTCTTTTTTAAGGCAGGGTTCCAAAAAAATGTACAAAAGTCGGACACAAAGCAGGAATACCCAACTCCTCAAAGGCACACACACATACTCGTGCTGGGCAATTGTTGGAAAAGACACAGGGTGCAAATTTTTTAGTCTCTATTAGAAAAAGAAGTTAGCTCAAGTAAAAACAGAGTCCTTTTGAAATCACTTTCAGGATTTCACTTTCAGAAGATAGATGCCAAAAGTGGAAGGCAAGTATATGCTCAGAATTTGATTCACCAGAATAAACATTGATTATACCTGCCTTTGATATCATTCAGTTCTAGTTGCCCAAGAAAAAGTTTCAGCTGATAAAGAAACGAAACAAAACAAACCAAAACGAAAACCTGCCCTTTAATTTCTCTCCTCAGAGATACCTCGATCAAACACAGGAACTAAATGTAAATCACTTGGTCTTAAAAGTCAGAACATGTTCAATTCACTATGATTCAGCACATGGATTTTACTTAATTAAAGCTGGTCTGAAACCACCTTTGTTTCTGTATAGCTACTCAATGTCAGAAATAGGCAGTGAACATGTGGACTGAAAGGGCACTGGCCCTGGAGTCAAAAGTTTTAGATCTTACCTCAACTCCGGGGACTCTCAAATAAACCAATTAAATCTCCTCTGAAATTAAAGAGCTGACTTTTAATCTTTCCATCCCTACCTTAACATGCCAGGCATGTGGTAGGTGTTCAATAAATGCTTCCTGGATTCTTACTACTAATAGTTAACAGTTAGCAAGCACTTATTCAGTATGAACATTATATTACTTAATCATCACAGTAACTCTAAAATGTACATTTTCATATTATTTGCGTGTCTTAACTTCAGAAACTGAGGTTTAGAGAGATTGGTCATGTGCTCACGTGACTCAGCTGGTGGGTGGCAGAAAGATGACTGCAGGGCCCAAGTTCTTAATCAATGTGCACTGCTGCCTATCTGAACTTAACTGGACACTGGCCAAAGTAATCATAGTGATCAACGAACAAATGTTGCTCCTCCATTTAATCTCTGTTTTATTGCTCACCTTTCCCCACCATCTGTCTCTCTGGGATTGTTGACAATTAAAACCTAGAGATCCTTGCTACTGAGAGTGTGGTCCATAGACTAGCCTCCTAGGCATCACCCAGGAGCTTGTTGGAAATGCAGAACCTTGGCCACACTCCGGACACAGAATCTGCATTTTAACAAGACATCCAAGTGAGCCATATGCATATCAGCTTCCGAGACACTGGTTTAGAGTAGCTCCAAAGTAAAACACTTCCTTCATGATAGGAGGAAAGAATATCCAAGAAGGAAAACATGACAGAAGCGTTGTGCCTAGAGAGAACAAAACCAGCTGGCTATAGCTGTCTGAGGATCTTCCTTCTCCTGGATAGTGGCATATGGATATTTATAAAGGAACTATGAAGATCCCCAGAGAACTGATGACAGAAGCAATAACTGAGACTATGTGGAGGGTATTTATCATTCTACTCCTCTCTGAAATTTCCAAACCTGTCTTTAGAAGCATGTATCATGTAGCAAATAAAAATACATTAAGTCTTTGGCAAATATTGAATCATCAGGCAGAGTAGAGCTGCCCTGTGGACTGATAAAACTCAACATGTGTATGATATTACCCCCTTCCTTCACAATCTAGCAGTTCCTTCCTGTCGAGGTCACTTTTTCCTTTTAAATATTAATACAATTTTTTTAAGCACATATACAACACTAAAGCCAACAAACAAGCTTAAACTGGATTTAAATGAGTTTTTTTCAGTAAGGTTTATGGTTTTCTTTTTAAGTGGCCTGACTTATTCAGGCAGAAGGTGGCCTGCATTTTTGGTTGAGAGGTGCAGGACAGTAGCTGTCCTCTCACAAGAGAGTTCATTTTGCTGAACAACTTCACCTATAAAAGTCATGCAAATAATGAAAGGAAGATATTTCTGATAATGTCCAGATACTGAAGACACTAATTTTAGTATTAATTACTGAATTGATTTTTTTCTTTCATTCAAGAAAGATAATTTCACACTTATTCTTTGAAAGAGAAATTCCATAGAATTTTCTTCTTCTAATTTAATTCCAGAATACATTCTCTCGACCCTATGCCCTCATACTAGTAACTTGATGGTTAGCGGGTAAGTAGGTAGCAGTAGAAGAACAGAAAGGGAAATTTGGGGAGCAGAAAAGGGAGAAAAAGAAGAAAAGGGAACCTTCTAGTTTCCTGATAATAGAAAAGCTAGAGAATTCCATTCCTGAAAATTAAAGATATTTTACATGTTTGTGTATGTACGTGGCTTTGTGTTTATACACATGCCATTTCGTTTCATGTAGCATAATCAAATCTTTGCTAATTGTTTAGTTAATATTTACTTATTCAAAGATGTTTTTTAAATCTTGCCCAGTATTCAATCTACATTTTGCTTAGCAATTAGCTTGTCTGGCAACTTGCTGTTTTACTTCTTTTCTTAACAAAAACCCAATACTGATGTTCTAACAGAACAGTCTTACTGTCCCCTTTGGTTATTGTCATTTCTCTTGTTTCCCCAAAGGCAAAAGCTCTGCTATTTTGCTTGCAAACGCAAGACTGGTATTTCATTGTTGTTACAAAAGGGTCAAGATAGAGTTATTGAACCCTAATAACTCCACTTATAAAAGTCATGCAAATAATGAAAGGAGGTTTCAGTAGAAGCCAAGATGTGTATTTGACTTTTTTCTTTATTCCCATTTTAAAAATAAATTACATTTATTTTTTTAAATTACATTATTTACAAATCTATACTTCCTAGAACTAAAAGAATGACACAGTATACAGGTAGAAATTCTTTCTTTTATTAAGTTTTTTCCTTTTTGTGATTTAAAATCTAGTAGGTGGGTTCTTTTCCTTAATGCCTTCAATTATACATTCTTCACACTTTCTGCTGTCACTTTCCCTGCCTTCATCTAGTGATAACTAGAATAATTAGAATGGATTTCTTGCTAATTAATCATCTAGGTATTATCTTCTAGAAAGTTTGCAAGACATCCCTCCTTCAACCACTGTGGTTCTATAAAAAGAATTGCTTTTAATGCTCAACGCTCTTATTCTGTTACTGTCATGAGACATCCTCCAGTTTCAGAGAATTTCTATAAACTGCCTGAAATAACCCAGGATTTTATAATGACAGAAGAGGAAGGAAGTGAGCATGCTCAAAGTCAGAGGATGAGAGGGAAGCAGAGCAAAGTCTGGGGCAGTGCAGCCCAAGGTGTCTGGCTCAAGGTGGAGTCCAGAGGCCACTACGACCTGGAGACACATGTTAATTACCAAGGGAGCACCTGGCAGGGTAACTCACCAGCCTGAGTCAGCCTAGGATGGGGGTTTAAGGGGAAGCTGAGGAACTCCAGGAGAGAATCACATGCATGAGTTTTCCACAAGAGACCCAAGTTCCCAGCCCAAATGAGACCAGTAATGGAGTGTATTAAAAGCTAGTAACAATTGTGCTGAAGCACTCACTTGCTGGTGGCATTGTTAATGGAGACACCATTCTCAGGAAAATGTAGTAGGATATTTGAAGAGCAAGAAAAGCATTTATACTTTTTGATCTGGTAATCACACTGTAAAAAAATGGGGAAAGGGACATACACAAAGTTGTTCCTTGCTAAACAAAAGAGACAAAATTTAATAAGATAAATGTATACATTCTCATTGAAGTTTAAACACACACATACACGTAGAGGCTGGCAGTTGCCTGGACTAGCAGCTATTCTTGAGAAAGCCCTGGGAATTTTGGATCAGCCAACTTCACGGCAGGGCTACTTGGGAGGGAGCAGAGCAAGTGGTAGGAACACACTCTATAGTCAGGCAAAGCAGGGTCTGGATCCTTCCTTCTACAGACCATGGCAAGTTACTAACTTTCTAATACATCAAGCCATCCAACAGTTAAAAGGCCTTTGAAAATGCAGAGCTTCCTAAAAAAGGAGATGCTCCATCAGTCCCTGAGTTCCCCAGAGCCAGCACTCCCCCAGAAGAGCCTCCTTCTTGGTCTCAGAAAACGCACCCTGGCATCTACCTCAACTTCAGAATTCCACACCTGACTCTTCCTCCTTCAGACCTAGGCCAGACCTTCACCAGAGCAAAATCAGTAAAAAGCAAGGGGAAGAAGATGGTTTTACTGGGGTGTCTGGTGCTGTTACTATGCACAAGGGTGGCAGACTCAAGTTGGATGGAGAAACCTGGCAAATTCAAACTCAGGCATCAAGAAGCAGTGTTTCCTAGGATTTACAGAGTGAGAAAGTATTAAGTCTGGTGCTCAGAGCAGGCACGTGGTAAGTCCTGAGACTCCCAGATAAAATGACCAGCACCTGGGCTCATTCTGTGTAGAATGTTCCAGTTGGGCCCATAATTAATCCGTTTAAGATGTGGATCAGTTTTTATGAATCACAGCAAACCCTTGCTGAGACCCACTTTCTTTCCTTTAGATGCAGGCCAGCCTCTTTGTTTCCCCAGTTAACACACTTTTTCTTAAATTAACTCTCTATCCACACATTCAGAAAAAATCTCTATATATACTCCATGAAAACTGCAAAGGTCTCAGATTAATACAGAAACATAACTTTGGACTGTATCTTCTTATCAGCCTTCATTTGAACACTGGTATTAAGTTTCCTGTGAACTTTGTCATTCAACCATATATAAAATGTTACAATCATTTTATTTACATTTCTCTGAGCAAAGGTGGTGGGTATCAGCCTTGTCCAACAGACAAGCACCTTACTGACATCAGGATATTAGTGGACACTTTTACCAAGTGAAATTGAACGGTGCAGTAACCAAGTGAAAGGGCTTCACAGTCTTATTCCCCAGATGGTGCTACTTTTGGTCTAGGAGAAGCCATAGGCTTTTTGGTTATCTTCTTCTATCCTAAGTTAACAAAGGTATGTCTACACATTTTATATCCAAAAACATTTCTTATAGTGCAACCTCTCTAAAACCAGATATAGTTAGGTATCCACATGAAGTAAGATGAAGTTCCCTCTTCCACTGTATTGAGAAGCTACAAAGTGTCAGGGGCTGGGATGGAGTTTAGGAACACAAAGATAAACAGAGCTCTCCCTCAGGGGCTCACAGGCCGGGGGAGGACACAGAAAATTCTCTAGAGTGGGAACAGAAGTGTAGCGGGGACCCAGAGGAGGAGCTGCTCAACATCTGGGCGTTGGGGAAGGTTGCCACTGGTAAAGCACCCTGGACAGGAACCTTGAAGACCACTTATGAGCTCATGTGAGTGGAAAGCCCATTCCAGGAAAGAGGAAGGGGTATGGTGGGTTGGACTGTGTAATCTAAGGAACAATATATGTATCTCTGGATGTCTGAGCAAGAAAGTGAGGTAAGTGAGGGTCATGACCATTATTTTCAGATATCTGAAGAACTAGCTGATTAGGCATTTGATTCTCCAAGATATTACAAAACTTGAGAGGGTGAGGGGGCAGCTACAAGAGTGTAAATTTCAGTTAAACATGTGTGAGAACATTCTGTAAAACAGAACTATTAACAAGAAAACTGGTTGCCTTAAGTAAGCAATTTTACAACCTGATAACATAGTTTTGGAGTCATTTTGGATTCTAACTTAGCTCATAGTAAGTGCTTATGATATGTATAAATAGTAGCTATTCATATTGTGAGATGGTGAACTCATTCTCACACTCTGAGTTCCAGCACCATACCACACCAAATTGCCATCTATGGTAAAGTCTCACACACCAGTGTGAGTGTGATGCCTTCACACTCCTAATTGTGTTAGTACTCCTGGGCTCAAGTGATCCTCTTGCCTAGGCTCTCAAAGTGCTGAGATCATAGGCATGAGCCACTGCGCCCGGTCTACAGTTTATTTTCAATGACACATAATAATCACTAATATTCATTTAATACTTATAATGTATCAGGCATTATGATAAGCTTTTTATATGCACTATTTCATTTAATTCTTACAGGAACCCTCTAAGGTAAGTACAATTATTATCCCCATTTTATAGGTAAGGAAGTTGAGTCTTAGAGAACTCAAGTAATTTGCACAAGGTCACAACTAATAAGCAATGGTCTAACCCAGTAATTTTGCAACATGGCCTACAACAGACTTACACTAATGAGTATGTACTTTTCTTTTCTTTTTTTTATTAAGACTGAGTCTCGCTCTGTCGCCCAGGCTGGAGTGCAGTGGCGCGATCTCGGCTCACTGCAAGCTCCACCTCCCAGGTTCACGCCATTCTCCTGCCTTAGCCTCCCCAGTAGCTGGGACTACAGGTGCCTGCCACCATGCCCGGATAATTTTTTGTATTTTTAGTAGAGACGGGGTTTCACTGTGTTAGCCAGGATGGTCTCGATCTCCTGACCTCATGATCTGCCCACCTTGGCCTCCCAAAGTGCTGGGATTACAGGTGTGAGCCACCACACCCGGTCACTTTTCTTTAACTTTGAAAAGTTAAAGAGTTAGACACTCCAGAGGCCAAACACAAGTCATTTAATCTAATAAAATAGTTGACAGCACTGACAGAGTTCATTTGGTCTTACTCTCACACTCAGGACACTGTTAGGAAGATGGGGCCGGCAGAGTAACCAGGTCATGTTTGTCTACATCGTCTTTGAAAATCAAATCAAAATTTTAAGGATTCTCGAATATTGTATGATTCCATTCATAATGAGATGTTCAAAATGGGCAAATCAAGAAAGAAAGAAAGAGAGAGAGAGAGAAAGAGAGAGAGAGAGAGAGAAAGGAAGAAAGAAAGAAAGAAAGAAAGAAAGAAAGAAAGAAAGAAAGAAAGAAAGAAAGAAAGAAAGAAAGAAAGAAAGAAAGAAAGAAAAACTGCCTAGAGCTAGGGGAGGAAAAGAGGGAGGTAGAGAGGATGGATACAAAGTTTCCTTTTGGAGTGATGAAAATGTTCAAAAAATGAACTATAGTTATGGTCACATAACTCTGTAGATATTAGAAAAACCAATGAATTGTATACTTTAAAGGGCTTAACTTTATGATCTGTAAATTATACAATATCAATAAAGCTGTTAAAAAACGATTTCCAGAGCTCAGTATCAAGTGTTCTCTAGTCACTCCATGTGGCTGCTGTCTTCCAGAACAAACATAGAAACCAGATGTGTGTAAAGTAAGCTTGTACCCAAGAACAAAATGTTCCAACACCAATGATGAGAGTAATGAGCATGCTAGTGAAGTTGGTAGGTCTTCCTAGGAAGCAGTTACCAGCCTACCGCCTCTTTTTCAAACATCATTAGGTAAGTTCTGAATGGTGTTAGTTTTCAGTTTTTACCAACCTAGGAGAAATGGAAATAAAATTTCATTCATCACTACTAAAGTGCGTGAAAACGAGCAGAATATTATAAAGAGCAGCAGAGGGGGAATCAAAGGACCCCAAAAGCCTCCATTCGAGTGTATTACAACCTTGTAGGCTTGAGGACTCAATAATTTTGGGTTTCAGTGACTTGATCTGTAAAATGAGGAAGGGGAAGAATGAAGTCAGCTACTCTAAGGTTTTCTTCTGTCTTCAGCATTCCAGTCAAATCATGCCTTCTAAGGACTGTCTTGGTATGCTGACTTGCCTCTTTCATCACATCATCAACTGCATTTAGACCAAAGAAGTGTTATTCAGACATCTGGATATATTGAAAATCCCTCAAAGAATCTTTCCTGAACTGATGTTTCAAGTATTTATGTGAACTTCCTCCATATCCTTTATTAAATAAAGTATCTACTTCATAATTTAATTAGCTATATAAACCTAATTAAAATTTTAAGCCTGACACAGAAAAGTCAAAAAGGTATGTTTCCTAACATGATGTATAAGGGCAGCAATATAATTGGTCTCCAAAGTAAAATGATCCTGTCCTTTACAAAAATTCATTTCACCTCAACTCTAACCTGTCACTTCTAATTCTATTTTAATTTTATTATTATAAAAGTAATTAATTATTTATTTAAGGAAAAAACCTTAAAATATATTAAAAAAACTTTGAGAAATTAAAAAATCAAATTTTTAGGAAGCCATTACCCTTTAAATTAGATTAAGAAGTGGATGCTTAGTCTACATTTCTATTATTAAAAAATGTTGGTATAGGGTTTCTCATTTTTTTTTTCTTCCATTGAATAGGTTTTTTTCCCCTTTTTTAATGGGAATAATAAAAGGTAAATGTTTTAAAACATGAAAAGTATAAGAAGAAAATATAAATCATCAGAAATCCCACCTTCAAAATAACCCCTAAATCTCTATCAACTTAAGGTGATCGTCCTTTCTATTGTCTCTGGAAGCATAACACACACATAGAGAGGTATATTTTAAACACATTCAGATGTGTGATGGAGAGATAGTTTAATATCCATTATTTTAACTTAAAGATCTATCATCACCATTTCCTCCTATTACAATTTTCCATAACTAAAATTGTGGTGGTCCATCATGCAATTTTCTTCTGCTACTCTATGTTTTTATTATTTGCAACTTTTCATGGTAATAAATAAAGCTTCGATTAACATTTTTATACTTAAAGCTTCTATACTCCTACCTAGAAAATTTAAATCTATGGACTTTTCCTGTTGTGATTTCCTCTATTGATTTTGGGAAGAGAAAGTGCTTACCCATTCAAAGATCAGAATTCTTATTGTTTGGTTTCTTTTCTTTCTTTTAAGTTAGCTCCTTAATCTGTGTGGGCTATCTTGTTCTATGCTGTTAAAGGTTCCAAACTTATTTGTCACATGTTTAAATTTTAGTCAAATTGTGTAGAAGTTATTTGCCCAATATTTTCTTTTTTTTTTTTTTTTTGAGACGGAGTCTAGCTCTGTCGCCCAGGCTGGAGTGCAGTGGCCGGATCTCAGCTCACTGCAAGCTCCGTCTCCCGGGTTTACGCCATTCTGCCTCAGCCTCCCGAGTAGCTGGGACTACAGGCGCCCGCCACCTTGCCCGGCTAGTTTTTTGTATTTTTTTTAGTAGAGACGGGGTTTCACCGTGTTAGCCAGGATGGTCTCGATCTCCTGACCTCGTGATCCGCCCGTCTCGGCCTCCCAAAGTGCTGAGATTACAGGCTTGAGCCACCGCGCCCGGCC
>NW_016809465.1:166247-179051 GCF_001698545.2 Rhinopithecus bieti
TTGCCCAATATTTTTCAAATGCACATTTATGTCTCTTAAAAAAAAATACATATCTCATAATCTTGGTTATCCACTAAGCTTAAGAAAACCTTCAAGACTGACAAAATAACCAGAGCTTTGATTACTAGCAGGAAGTCATACTGGGCAGAAATAAAGAGGACACTCATACAGGCCAAATTAAAGCTAAACAATCAGAAAATCCAAGTTCCTAGCTTTAGTGGTTTTATTATTTTAGCCTTAAAAAGTCTCTAAAATCCCAAGAGTAGCTTAAGTAGTTAAAAGACAGTATTCAATGCAGTGGGCTATTCTCCATGTGGCCTGGCCTTATTTACAGGCCATGGGCAACCTCTATATCCTGCCATTGGTCACCAGGTTCTTGCCACTGGTCATGAGCAGAGTAGGTGAGAAAGCAGAACACAAGCTTACCAACCCAAGTGGAGAAAGGATACAAATGGCTTGCCTTGCTGGTTGACGGTAGGTCAACGGAGCATCTTCAGAATGAAGAGCAGCACAGATGTCAGTATCTACATGGTTGCTTCTCAATAACAAATATTGGATTATATCGGATATAATACAATCCAAAATGTATTTACATTGCATTTTTTTCTTATATTTTTCTAATATTGGATTATATTTTCAGTTTTTCCCCCTCCACAGCACCTTCTGATGCACAACACTGTCACTGCTGCTTACTAGTTGCTCTGACTTGGGTCAATTCTAACTTTCTTGGATAGTTTCCTCAACTGTAAAATGGAGATAATAAAGAAAATCAACCACTTAAAGTTGTTGTGAGCATTAAGGAAAAGGCTTAGAACAGGCCGGGCATGTTAACATGGCTCATGCCTATAATCCCAGCATTTTGTTTCCATGGCTCATGCCTGTAATCCCAGCATTTTGTTTACATAGCTCATGCCTGTAATCCCAGCATTTTGGGAAGCCAAGGTGGGAGGCTGATTTAAGACCAAGAGTTTGAGGTTGCAGTGAGCAGTGATCGTGCCAATGCCCTCCAGCCTGGGTAACAGAGTGAGACTCTGCCAAAAAAAAAAAAAAAGGAGGTGGGGCAGGGCTTAGAATAGTGACTGCACTTAGGAAATGTCTTTTGTGTTCATTATTATTATTATTACCACTATTCTACCACTTCTGCTATGACTATTACTACTACTAGGGTAGTACGACGACCCCGGAAATCCCAGGTCAAACTTAAACTGGGTTCTTTGGAATGAAACAGGCAACTGGGGACCTCCGTGGTCAGATCACCTCCAGGAGTATACTCTGTCCTCAGCTTTTGCAATTCCTCTGGGAAGTTCAATATTTACTGACATTACTAAAGCAGTGAATTTCTAGGGTGGGTGGTATCATAATCTTCCACATTTCCTGATACACAACCATAAGACCTATGTGCACACAAGCACCTGGTTCTTGAGGGGGGCAAGAACCAGGAGGATGGTTCTTGGAAAAGGCAGAGGTGGCACAGTTCATTTTACTCCTTACTTAAAGCTGACAAGGCTATAAACTGCAGATCAAAAGCCTGCACCTCCCAAACCATATGCTGCAAAGATCAAGACTATGTGTGATCACGCAAGAACAAGGAGTGATCTGGGCTGTGAACGGAACTGGTCCATCTGGTGAAAATCTATCAAGGTTCAACAGTCAGAAAATTCATCTCTAATACCACTGCTACTCCTAGTTCCTCAGTTATTTCCTCAGAGTCCTGATCTCCTACTGCCATGCAACTTGCTCAACATTTGGGGCATAGCCAATTCAAGTTAAAAAAGTTTGCCTAAGAATTTATCTCCAGCTTTAAAACTCAGATTCATTTTATAAGAAAATTGGCATCACATCCTTCTGGGTCATAGCTAGGTTCATAAACCATCTGAGATGTGTGAGACATCTAAATCACTTTGAATATCAACAAGAAAGCATGTTGGATAACAATTAGTTAGCACAAAACTCAGCTTAAAATTAGATGGTATGTTATGAGGCAAATACCCATTAGCCAAAATATAACAAATATATAACAAAATTAAGCCAGTGCAGCAGAATGAGAATGCGAATGTAATGTGTGTTCCAAACCTAGAATCAGGAATAATGTAAGGTTTGCTTAGATACTTTATCCCAAATTTACAGATTTTGAACTCTCTACTGTAGTCCTTTGTTTTTTTTTTTTTTCTCCCACATTTGGAGGAAACATTTTAATGTGTATATTCTCCGGGAAAACCCTAAAATCTGGTTTTTAGGGAGTTTCCCTCTTATCTAATCCTTTGCCACATTATTTTTGTTTCTAATCAGTGGTCTTTGCTTTGTTGCCATCTGTAGATGAAAAGCTGTGAAGCACTTGGGAACACAGAAACTGAGATCTACGAGTTACAAATGAGTTTCATGTAAGTTTGAAAGACCTTTATCTGTACCCGTCAAGCACAAACAAGTAAGCAATGAGTAATATGTCTTAATATTTCTCTCTAAAATCATCAGGCAGCTACAATCAGGTAGACAAGTCGTTCCTTAAATTTTAATATTATTTAATAATTAATAATTGCACAACAGCACATATGTGTAGTCATAGCATATATATGGCATATATATAAAACTTAGCAAAGTCATAGCAATCTTTGCACTTTGGGGAAGCTAAAATGATGTAATAAACTTACTGTTAAAGAAAATATCTACAGAAGCAGGGACAATAACACAGCTGTACAATTGTGTCTTAGGGGGTATAAAATACAGTCAATTTTATAATCCCGAAATGGCATGCAGCCATAACATTATAACTTCAACTTAGCACTGATGGGAAAGGGATCCTTAAAGTTTGGCATATCACCTCAAAGATCTTTTTTAAGTACCTATTTCTGTCTGCTTTCCCCTCAATTTTTTTTAAGCAGAGAAGAACATGAAAGAACAGACCCTTTCTAATACACTGTATTTCCCAGTGGGGAAAAAAGGAGAATAAAATGGCAATAACAGAAGCATATTAGCATATTTTAAAACACTAGTACATTACCCTGAACTAAAGCATCCTTAAAATAACATGGAAGCAAGAGAAACTACATTTCATAAAGTGTTGCAAACTTTAAAACACCAAATTGAACTACTCCTATAGAACAATTTCATGCCAGATTGCTTTGGTGGCAAATTAACAAAGGCAGAATTGCTCTTTAGATCTTTAAATTAATGAGATTAAGGAAGACAGTGTCTTCCTCTGTGCTTAATTATATTGACTTAATTTCTTAATTACTGTTAACTATACTTTTATGTTTTACAAGTCACACTCCATTTTTACAGCTGTTCTTTAATCCTAGGGTAATCTAGTATTCTGAAGAATCACTTGAGAATAAAAACAGCAAAACTGAAGACAAAATTCAGTGGGGCTTAATCCACCTGTACATTTTGCCTGAATCAAATCTTATGCCAGTATTTTATGAGGCATTCCAGAAAAGTGCCAGAGTTTTCAAAGAGAACAATTAAAATGATATTCTGGTTCACTGTAACTCCAAGGAGTAGGGCCGAGGAAAAACCATGCATCAGACAAGCATGCACCAGTGTGGTGAGGGAGGACAACCCCAACTGGGGCACAACACCCCACTACTTAACGTTTCAAAAAATAAAATCAACTGCATATAAAATCATATTTATACCTAGAAGGTCTAGTGCGAGGACACAAAGTAATGATAAGAAAGGAACTGGGCTGGGCAAGGTGGCTCATGCCTGTAATCCCAGCACTTTGGGAGGACAAGGCAGGCGAATCACTTGAGCCCTGGAGTTGGAGACCAGCCTGGGCAACATGGCAAAACCTGGTCTCTATAAAAAGTACAAAAAAAAAAATTAGCTGGGTGTGGTGGCATGCACCTGTAATCCCCGCTATTCAGGAGGTTGAGGTGGGAGGATCGCTTGAGCCCAAGACGTTGAGACTACAGTGAGCCATGATCATTCAACTGTACTCCAGCCTTGGTGACAGAGCAACGTCCTGTCTCAAAAAAAAAAAAAAAAAAAAAAGTGGCGGGGCTGATATTTACTAACAAGACTTCTGGATTGCAAATCCAACACAGACATGAATATGTCATTTCCTCTTGGCTTCCAATTGTATTTAATATGGGTCAAACAATGCATATATTATAAGGAGAAACATAACCCCCTAAACCTCTGCAGGATAAACGAACTCACATTATTTTCTAAAAGAACGCAGCAACCCAGTTTGTCCTATCATCACACCATTAGCTCAGGAAGAAAATCTGACACATGCAGCAGAAAGTGCAAAACGTTATTTACTAACCTGGTGCCCCTGTGAAAATAGTTGCTCCATATCACTTTAAGGAAAGAATCCTTGCTATGAAACCAATCTCCAAAGCAGCTGAAAGCCAAAAGGTGGCAAAACTGACTGCCCTGAGAATCCAAATAAACAGGGAAAGCCTTCCTGTTCCCAAGCCCAGTTTTGGCTGACTCCCTCAAGGCGACTTCAGTCATAGCCAAGCCCACAAAGCACTTTAGCCTATAAGCTTTAGTAATGAACTTGAAACCACTCCCCGTATGTTAAATAGACACTGGACTGCTGTGAGAAATAAAACCCACATACAGAATGAGCTACAGCTTCAGGCTGCACTTTTGTACTTGCTGCCCAAGAAAACCACAACACAAACTTAAACAAAGGGAACTCTCACTCCCTTCTCTCCCCTCAGACACTGCATTAAAGTGACTGATTTACTTTAAACAAGGGAATACAGTCTGTCCTCCATTAGGGCCATGAAATGACTTTTATATTGTACAAGTTGGGTGGCAGTTACGGAACAGATAGCACTGTAATTTCACATTGCATAAGAGGGACATATGAAGTTATCATTTCTGAGAATCAAATGTAGATACTAATACTATTTTCAGATATCATTGAATAAGCTTAAAAACTTAATCCAATGATTAACATAAGTTCAACAGGAAAATTTATCAAAGAACCTTCTAACTTCTGATTCTGACTTAGTGTCTATAAATCTTAAAAACATTCTTATAATTCAGTTTCACCACTTACATTTAGAATAGATGTATAAGCTAAGACATGTCTTTTAACATGGATCTTTAAGCTTCCTTTTAAAATGGAACTTAATACCACTCACTAAGATTTCAAAGTAAGAAATTTATGTTTCATTCTAGAAAAATGTAGTCAATCAATTCCTTAAAGCAGTTAGATCTTAAAACAGAGTCAGTAATGTTCTAGCATATTGCTTAAGAAAGAAGAAGAATCTGTGCTCAGCTTTTTACACAATGTGCTCACAGTATACATATTTCCCCTAGAACTCAACTCCAAGAACAGTTTTAATTCTAATGGCTTGTGGCCATGATTTGTATTTTGTTTAAATAAGACTTATTTTAACATAATGATCAAAGTTTTTGAGTTTTATTGTTTCTCCTAAACCATAAGATTGGACCACATATGCCAAGCAAAATGTGATTCACCTGTTGCCAAACTGATTTACATGAATTACTGGTAAAATTCAAGTGACTCAAAACCTGTGAAATATAAGCCATTAGCTCAAAAAATGCAGGCATGAAAATCCTGGAGACTGTTTTAGATCTAACACACACCTTTCCCACCTCCTCTACCCACTCCCAGGTCACGGCTCAACAGGATCTCATGGGGTCACTTCAGAGTGAGGCAGCATGACAATCCCCTCCACCTCTGGAGGAAAAGAAAAGGAGCCTCAAGACATGTGGCTGATGACTTTAAAAGGAGCTAGTGCCCCACCTGCTGGCAAAACCAAGAGAAGGCTGGGCGAGCTGAACAAACCTCAGGGGAAATGTTACTACTTTGATTTTGGAAGAAAAACAGGGAAGGATCAGCTATGCGAGCACATTAATGTCACATACAATATATTATTAAATATTAAATTTTTCCACACAATTGTGATATATTTCTAGAGGATATAAAATGCTCATGCAAAAAATGCAATTAGATTCAAACCCATCTCTTTTACATGGATCTGGTTTGCAAACATATATGATAATTTGCATGCCCAAAGAAATCCTCTGATAAATAATATTGATCTCTCCTCTGCACAAAGAGCTTCAAAAAACACTCCTGGGAGACCAACACAATCTTTGAAATGGAAGAAATATGAACAAATCCCCAACTCAGCTAGATAAACTACTGGTGGGGCTGTGTCTCCATCAGTCTATATGACTGTATTGCCAGAATTTCTCTTATCTTTCAGTAAAAATTTATTTCCTTTTGCCACATATAAATTAATTCATCTAAAATGAATGTCTAATATTAACATTAATGAAGACGAAGAAAAGTTAAGTCATGGGCACCAAATTACACTACATTCTTTAATAAAACCCCAGCAATAATAAGACTATAGCAGGATATGACTTTTAAATGAGCCCAAGCTGCATTACTAAAACTAAAATGAGGCCAGGTGCAGGGGCTCATGCCTGTAAGCCCAGCACTTTGGGAGGCCGAGGCGGGTCGATCATGAGTCAGGAGCTCCAGACCAGCCTGATGAACATGGTGAAACCCTGTCTTAACCCCGTCTCTACTAAAAATACACAAATTAGCCGGGCATAGTGGCGCACACCTATAATCCCAGCTACTCAGGAGGCTAAGGCAGGAGAATCGCTTGAACCCGGGAGGCCAAGGTTGCAGTGAGCCAAGTTCGTGCCATTGCACTCCAGCCTGGGCAACAGAGTGAGACTCCGTCTCAAAAAAAAAACAAAACAAAACAAACGAACAAAAAACTAAAATGAATAAGGATAGCTATTATTTAAGCTCTTACGATGAGCCAAGCTTGGTTCTAAAGTGCTTTATAAGTACCAACTCATTTAAACCTTACCACTCTATTATTATACCAGTTTTACAGATGAGAAAACTGAGGCGTCCAAAGGCTAGTAAGTACACTGCCAAGATCACACGGTTAGAGACAGAGCTGGGATTAGAACCCAGGTCGGTGCTCCTAACCATGTACTTTAATAACTCTTTCTTCCTGAGTGCGTACCATTTAAACCCTGCCAAGGCCCTGGTCAAATGCAAGGGCGGGGGAGACAGTGGATAAGAACGGCACTGTGAACGGTCCTCAAAAAGTCTTTTCAGAGAAGTGGCCACAGAACTGAGACCTGGAGGCAACATGGAAGGGAAAGGGTCCCCAGGGAGAGGGCACTCACTCAGTCCGCCAAAGCAAAGGGGTAAATGCCGTGGGGGATATTGGAGGGACTGCCTGCAGGGGCCTTAGTAAGGCTGAGGGACCAGCAGAAGAAAACGCTATGAGGAAGGCAAAGTCCTCTCATGAGGCATCAAGGAGCAGAGGCTTCACCAAGGGATGCTAAACCAGAAAGTGTCCAGATATGCATGTTGAAAAGGAGGAATGAGGCCTTGTTCAGTGAGTAGAAATTTAGACATTCCAGGTAAAGGCAAGCACAGTCCAGTGCTGTAAAACATACAAGTTTGTACTTTCATAAACTGTATCAAGGAGTCTTGTACAGTAACCCCTGCAGCAGCATGCTCACTGGCTCCCTTGTCAAGCCAGCTCGGGGCTGGAGCCACGTGGTGGTTGCTAATGCCACTCACAGAGCTAGGGACAAGGAGGAAGGGCAGGCTGGTGGGAGCAGGGTGGGGAGATGTTCAAGCCAAGGAGTTTGCTGAAGGAGGCTGGGTTTGAGGTCCTCTGAGCCATTCAGGGAGGATATTCAGCAAGTCCCAGGAGATGCAGGCCAGGCACTCCAGTTCTCTGCCTAGACAGCAGAGGTGCACATTTAGGAGTCACTGACACCGAAGGAGCAGCTGCAGCTGGGGGACAGTGGGACACAGAGTTCATCCCTGGAAAATGCACAGCATAACAAGAAAGGGTGTAATTTAAGGCAAGGCTAAGGGTGTCAGACAGAATTCAGGCTGTTGATAAAATATTTATTTTATTTTACTAACTTCTAACTAAAATTATCATTTCCTTCTGTAACTTGTCATCAAAGGACATCAAAGATATTTTCTTAGACAGCAAAGATATTTTCATATCACATTAGTTATTACAATATCTCAAATTATCATTTCCACTCATCACTGTTTCAAAATTACAGTAGTTATTAGACCTGTCACTAAACACTGGTGAGTAATGCATTTTAATAAAGGACAGGTATTACAATATGACATATTTACTTCTTTGCATATTGATAATTTTATGTCAGTATAATTGGTTTCCTTTGTAATCCTATGCATTTTAATTTTATATGTTTAATTTTACAGAATAAACATTCTGTAGAGTGATTCATTAGCTTAATTAGAATATCAAAGAGGTCCCATGGCACAAGTAAAAGTAAAGAACATCTGATTTAAAAAGGGAAAGAGGCCGGGCGCGGTGGCTCAAGCCTGTAATCCCAGCACTTTGGGAGGCCGAGATGGGCGGATCACAAGGTCAGGAGATCGAGACCATCCTGGCTAACACGGTGAAACCCCGTCTCTACTAAAAAATATAAAAAACTAGCTGGGCGAGGTGGCGGGCGCTTGTAGTCCCAGCTACTCGGGAGGCTGAGGCAGGAGAATGGCGTAAACCCGGGAGGTGGAGCTTGCAGTGAGCTGAGATCCCGCCACTGCACTCCAGCCTGGGCGACAGAGCAAGACTCTGTCTCAAAAAAAAATAAATAAATAAATAAATAATAAAAAGGGAAAGAGCCCAGCACAGTGGCTCACGTCTGTAATCCCAACACTTTGGGAGGCCAAGAGGGGCAGATCACCTGAGGTCAGGGCTTCAAGACCAGCCTGGACAACATGGTGAAACCCTATCTCTACTAAAAATACAAAAATTAGCCGGGCGTGGTAGCGCACGCCTGTAATTCCAGCTACTCAGGAGGCTGAGGCGGGACAATTGCTTGAACCCAGCAGGCAGAGGTTGCAGTGAGCAGAGATTGTGCCACTGCACTCTAGCCTGGACGAGAGAGACACTCTGTCTCAAAATAAGTAAATAAATAAATTAATTAATTAATTAAAATAAAAGGGGAAAGAAGCCACAGGAAAACACTTAAAAGTAGCACTGGGAAAAGGGGGACCCTGGTATGAGATGGAGCCAGCTTGCAAAGCTAGGACGCAAACCCAGGACTTCTGACTTTGTGTTCTTTCCACCGCCACCTGACTCCACATCCTAAAATAATCAAAACAGCAACCCCTTCATTTGTGTAAACAAAGTTCTTTCACATGTATCAGCTTGTTCGTTCATCACATTGATTCAGAGTAGGAAAAGGCAGGAACGCATACCTGCCTTGAACCTCAGCAGAAGCTGCCATCTAAGAGGACACTCCTTCCTGGGCCTCAGCACTGCGCCAGTGCTGCAGCGGACGGTGGTACCTGTCACCCCACTCTATGGAGCTGTAGTCATGGACACAGAAGAGTAAGATGAAAAGCCCTCCCTCATACCACACTAGCTAGAACCTGATCACAAGAGAAGGGCACAGTGGGTGCCCACCCAATGATGAGTTGCACTTCTCTCCAGGCTTCTATTTGCAGGTGAGGCTGAGAATTGAATTTGTTTCCTTGCTCAAAGCTCTTTTATTTAGTTCTGATTGATGATCCAGAGTGAATTACAAGATTTGCAATATTTCAGCTCTTTAATTTGCCATTGGCTGTAACCAAGACAGAAGACTTTACTGAAGCAATTGGTTTGAAATTAGATGGATGAGCTGAAACAATGGGCTCTCTGTTCTTTCCTCTCTGTGCCCACCAACTGGCATTCATTATCGAATCTGTGACGCGTGTTGCCAGGGCTGCGGTAATGACAACAGCGCCCATTGTCTTCACATCCTTTCTCTATTCTGTAACATCTGTCATGACTCCTGTCTATATTTCATTTTATTTTGCTTCTTTTACTTTTACAGCGTTACTCTTAATTACTACAAATTGCTCTGAAATCTATTCTAACCCTGCAACGTGTAACATCATTTTGTAACTTGGTAATAACAAAAAACTGAAGGCGCGTGTGATGGCACCCTTTTAAATTACTGTAATTTTACATAAAACTGTATAATTGCAAACAAATTTTATCTCAAGGTTAACTAGATAACCTCTCTTTTTAAATAACCTGATCAGTTCACAGATGACTTTGGCCCCTTCTCATATAATACATGACTTTCTTTTACACAGTAATGAGAATGTAGGTTTATATGACTAATCTGACACAATACAGTAACTTCTGCTTAAAAAAAAAAAGCTGAACAAAGCTGAACATTTCTTAATATGCAGTTAAAATATAAATTACTATGTTCATTGATGGATCTTTAATTTCCAAGTTTCCCTATTATTTTCTTTCTTTTTAAAATAAGGAGCCATAGTGAAAATTGTCACTTGCCTTCTAATCAGTCACCTAAAACTAGAGTGAAAATTTTGTGTGTAAAAAAAGAGTTCAAAATTGGATTCTACATCCCAGGAACAGAAGAACTGGCCTTCCTGCTGCTGCCTGTCTCTGAACACGGCACACCCATCCGCTGTAGGAAAGGCAGAGGTTTCACTTAGAGCTGCCTGCAGTGTAAGAGAGGAGGAGACTAAACCTGGCAGGAACAAGCCCTTGGTAATTTACCTTCTTTCCTAATTGCCCAGAGGCATTTCCTTCCTTGCTTACCCAATCTAAGGAAGGGTTTCCTGTTGCCCTAGCAGTTCCTTTAACCTGAAGCCACTTGCTCTAGTTCCTACCCTGTTTTTTGTGTTGCTCTCAATCTGCTTTCTCGCAAGACCTCACTTTCCAACCAAACTGGTTTATTCCATTTTTCAAATTACCTAGTTCTTCCTTCTTTTAGAGTTTGTGCCACTGTCGCAACTGCGGCAATGCCCTTCCCCCTCCTGGACAGTAAAGGAGTCAGATCCTCCCCAGAATTTCAAGGGGCAGCCCAAACCCATGTCCCCTACAAAGCATTTTCAGGTCACCTTGCTTTAAAAAAAAATTGCTCAACAACTCCAGCAATCATCATCATCAGCAGCAAATCCATTAGGCAACAAATTATGCCTTGCGACTTTCTATTTTATCTGGATGGGTTATTTAAATAGCGATGGCATTTAACTTTTCATGTACTTATAACTACTTCCTCCAACTTAGTAATCAGTAACTACATATTACAAGTTATACCTCTGAAACCGGCCATTGTAAAAAGCATATAGTAAAAATTCTACCTTGCATTGCATTCATATATGTATTTGTTGCTTATAAGATATTTAAATTATTTATGTTACTTAATGGTAATTACAAAACAACGGCCAACACTATTGCCATAATATCTTACTAGACTCAATATCTTATTTGACATTGACATCTGCCGTATGAGTTGATACAATTATTTTCCCCATTTTTCAGGTGATGAAAATGGGGCCAGAAAGCTTAAATTTCCCAAGGTCAGGCATTCAATGCGTACTTAGTGAGCACCTACTATGCGACAGGCATTGTTATCAGCATTAGTGATGAAAGCAGAAAACTTCTATCTTCAGGGAGTTTATATTCTATTAGGGAAGACAGACTATCAAAAATTAAAACAAACATATATAAAGCCAGATAATACTAAGTATTGTTAAGAAAACCAAAGCAGGAAGAAGAGATGGGTCCAGTAAAGGGGGTCAAAAAAAAAAGAAAAAGAAAAACTGCCAGTGGAGTAGTAGGAAACCCAGGAGAGTGTGGTGAGAAAGACAGAAGCCAGGTGAAAAGAGTGTGTCAATGATAGAGAGATCAATTATGTCAAAGGAGCTGAGAGACAGAGAAAGAGGAAGATTGAGAACTAACCACTGGATACAGAAACATGGAGGTCACTGATGTCCCCAAGATGGGCTCAGGAGAAATTTATGCAAAAGCCTAAAACATCAGCTCAAATGAGAATGTGACTACAAGACATTGCTGAGGGAAATTAAAGACCTAAATAAGTGGATACACCGTGTTCACAGATTAAAAGATCAAAAATTGTTAAATTTTCTGTTATCCACAAACTGATCTATAGATCCAACACAATAGCAATTATAATCTCATCAAGCTTTTTTGTACAAATTGATAAACTCATTCTAAAATGTGTATAGAAATTCAAAGGATGTAGAATATCCAGAACAATCATAAAAAAATAAAACCAAAGTTGGAGGACTTAACACTACATGATTTCAAGACATCGTAGTAAGTCTATAGCAACCAGGACAGTGTGGTACTAGTACAGGATCAACAAATAGATCAATGAGACAGAATAGAGAGCTTAGAAATAGACTCACACTTACATGGTCATTCGATTTTCATGAAGGTGAGAGAAAAATCCAACAGAGAAAAAAATGACTTATTAACAAATAATGCTAAAATAACTAAATATCTATACAGCAAAAATAAATAAATCTCAACCCCGACCTCACACCACACGCAAACATTGAGATGGATCATAGACATAAAAGTAAAAACTAAAATTATAAAGCTTTTAGATATGGCTCAGAAAGCAATCAGCACAAAAAGAAAAAAAAAACAGACTTAGCCAAAGTTTAAAATTTCTGTTCATCTAAAGGTGTCATTTAAAAAATAAATAGGAAAGACACAGCCTGGGGAAATGATGTGCAAATCATATATCTGACAAAGAACTAATATTTTTAAATACCTCATGAATGCCTACAATTCGATGAAAGTGAGCAAAAGATTTGACTGGACATCCACAAAGGAAGACAGACTTGTGATCAATAAGCATATGAAAAAGTGCTCAGCCGGGCGCGGTGGCTCAAGCCTGTAATCCCAGCACTTTGGGAGGCCGAGACGGGCGGATCACGAGGTCAGGAGATCGAGACCATCCTGGCTAACACTTTGAAACCCCGTCTCTACTAAAAAATACAAAAAACTAGCC
>NW_016809465.1:179562-232062 GCF_001698545.2 Rhinopithecus bieti
AATATTCACCAGGGAAATTTAAGAAAAACGCAATGAGGTACTGCTACATCCCCACCAGAACAAGTAAACATTAAAAAGACCGTCAAACCCAAATGCTGGCAAGGATGCAGAGAGAGCACAACTCTCATTCGCCATGCGTAAGAGTGTAAAACTACAACCAGCTTAGAAAAAGTCCAGCCATTGTTTATAAAACTAAATATACACCTATCCTATGACCCAGTCATTTCATTCTGAAGTATTTATCCAAAAGAAAAGAAAACACAGCCACAAAAAAAAAAAAACCGCATTCACGATAGTCAAAATCTGGAAGCAACTCAGGCATCCACCTATAGAAAAATGAATAAACAACCTGTTGTATCATCAAACAATGGAATGATACTCAGTAGCTCAGAAAGGAATGGATTCACTCTAAAAGGAACGAATTACTGATACACATGATATGAATACATCTCAGAAACATTACGCTGAGTGAAAGAAGCCTTACATAAAAGAGTACATATGCCGTATGATTCAAGTTTGATAATCTTCTAGAAAGGCAAAAATAACGTATGGTGGGAAAAAATCAAAACAGTGGTTGCCTCTGGCAGAGCATAAGGGGGTGGTCTGGGGACTAACTGGGAAGGAACATGAGGGAACTTTCTGTGGCGATGGTCGTGTTATTTACCTTGAAAAGGGCTTGGATTGCAGAGGTGGTACATGCATTTTTCAGAACTCTGAATGGTACACTAAAGATCTGAGCATTTCAGTGTATGTAAATTTTACTTCAAAAGAGAACTATAAACAAATAGGGAAGCAAATTAATCATATGTACACTGAAATGTTTAGGAGTGAGTGTACTGATGCCTGCAATTTACTTTAAAATGTATCCAAAACATAAATTGAATTGATGAAAGGATAAAGGGATAGATGGGTGACAAGACGTATATTCAAGCAATAAAGCAAACTGTTGATTGTGGAATCTAGGTGGTGGCTTATGGGTGTTCACCTTAACATTCCTTCAACTTTCCTGCATGTTTGAAATGTTTATAAGATGTTATTAGAAGAGAGTGTGGGGTAAGGAATTGGAGACAGTGAGAACAGACAACTTACCAGAGTTTTGCTTTAAAGAGGAACAAAGATATGAGGCAAATCTGGAGGGAGATAAAGAATCAAAAGGAGGTATTTGTAAAGAAGGAAGACATTATGGAATGTTTGAATAGGAATGATCCTGTAAAAAGAGGAACTTTAATGAAGCTAGTGGGCAGATTCTATGGCAGCAGAGTTCTGAACAGGCAAGAGCAACAGATTGGGTACACTGGGGTGCAATGGATGTCAACCAGAAGGATGCACGTTTGTCCGTGGTAAAGAGCAGGGGATGGGGGACAGATGATGGATGGATGCAAGAGGATATGGGAGCTGGGAAACTGCTTCTAGTTTCCCAGTGATATAAGCAGCAAGATCCATGGCTGAGAGAGAGAGTCTGGGAAGGGATGTTAGGGGTTTGAGGAAAGAAACAAAGGTGTGAAATAGTCACCCAGGAGAGTGAGTTTACTAGGGAATATAGTAGGGTTGCCAGAGAGGGCTGAGTATCAGTGGAGGCAGGGGTGGAAGGTAAGATGATTAATTTAATGTCATCAGAGTGTTGTGTGTGTGTTTTCCAGGAATGCTCTGTTGTTTGGAAGAAAGTGTAGAGTTATGCCTGAATAACCCTGATTTTAACCAGGGTTGTGTTTTGCAGGACAGCAGGATAGAAAGACGAGAGAGGCAAGTAGAGTAACCACAACAGTGGACCACGCAGATAAGGTGAGTAAAGTGGAAAGTTAGACTACACAGGGCATTGATGGAAAGTAAAAAGGTGGCAAAGTCAAAGGAGTGGACGTAAAATTGTTGATCTGAGGATATTAGAAGACAGCATAAAAGTTGGCAGATGGTAGAGCTAGGATTTAAATATAAATGTTTGACTCCTGGGTTTTTTAAATTATTATTTTATTGATTGATTGAGAGGGTTTGTTTGTTTGCTTGTTTATTTGTTTATTGAGAAAGGGTCTTGCTCTGTCACTGAGGCTGGAGTGCAGTGGTGCAATCATGGTTCATTACAACCTCTGCATCTCGGGCTCTAGCGATTCTCCTACCTCATCCTCCCGAGTAGCTGGGACTACAAGCATGCACCATCACACTCGGCTAATTTTTGTATTAATGTTTTTGTAGAGATAGAGTCTCCCTGTGTTGCCCAGGCTGGTTTCAAATTCCTGGCTCAAGCAATCTGCCTGCCTCAGGCTACCAAAGTGCTGGGATTACAGGTATAAATCACTGCACCCAGCCCACCCTCTTAACTGTAACACTCTCCAGCATTTTTAGGACTCTTGTCCTATACTCTCTGTGTTTGGATAATATGTGTACCCATTTGGTCTTTTCAAGACCCAGGAGTATTATTTGACTTCATATTCTTAAAAATAATTTCTATGGAAGTGGTTTTCTTTCATAGAATGGGAAATATAAGACACATAAAGAGCTGGTGTAATTTTTGAAACACTTCAACAAATTGGCTATCAGAGAAAAATGTATCCTCCTATCATAGTTCTCACTCCTAAAAAGCACATGTTGCTACTTGGAACAAAACAAATACCACATTTGGAGGTTCTGAAGAAACTAGTCTCAAAGTAATTATTTCGACAGAATTTATTTTAAAAACATGTAAGCACTAAGTCACCTTACTCTCAGAAGGAAAAAAAAAAAAAGACAGTAGCATGCATTGAGGCATTCAGAATTTTAGAGGGACCACTAATTGTGTATTTAAAAAACCATTTGAATAACATTTAAGTACTCAGGAAAAAAAGTCCAGATTCCCTAGCGTGGCCTTCCACTATTAAAGTCCAGTCTCTTATCATTCCCCTGCACACATGCCATGCCCCAGGCAAATGAATTAGCCCCATTCTTCCCAAAGAATGTCTCATCTCTGAGCTTTTCCTCTTGCTGTTCCCTCCCCTGGATCGCCACCACCGCAACCTGCCCAATCCTTCCATAGACATCCTATTTTTCTTCAAGCTCTAGCTCAAACACAGGCTGCAAGCCAGACAGTGACCACTCTCCTCTAGAACCACCAAAGCTTTTTACCTGCTACACATAAGGCATCTGTCACTTTGTGTCTGGTATCATAGCTACCCATAGATAGCAAATATCTATAGAAACTCCTCCCTTAGAGAGAATAATCTAATATTTGAATCTGGATCTCCGTATTTACCATTGTAGTGGATACCTCACAGAGTGCCCAGCATATTATAGCCAATTAACAGCTAATAACATACAAACACATGTTTTAGAGGGAATCATAAGGAAAAGTTAAATACAATGTTAGGTGAATTTATCTTAAGCTCAGCATTCTGTCTCTGAAGTACAGACACAGTACTATAGGAATACTACAGTAACTCCTGTAAAGATCCAGATTTTATTGTTGTGGGATACTGCCAAAGTATCCCTCGACATGTTTACTCCAATTTAAATGCTTGTCATAAGGTTGGAAGAGAGCCTAGATCTCAGCAATTTATGTTTATATCTTACCTCTATTCTGTTCTCTAGTCCAACAGAATACGGTATGAGTTACAAATGTGAGCCACATGTATAATTTTCAATTTTCTAGTAGCCATATAAAAAGTGCAATAAAATGGATGAAAATAATTTAATTACAGTTTTTTATTTAACCTAATTTATCCAAAATACTGTGTAATGTTAAAATGTGATCCACACAAAAAGTATTGAGATATTTTACATTTCTTGTTTGCTAGGAAATCCAGTGTCTATTTTTTTGTTGTTTTTGTTTGTTTGTTTTTGAGACAGAGTCTCGCTCTGACGCCCAGGCTAGAGCGTACTGGTGCGATCTCAGCTCACTGCAACTCCGACTCCCTGGTTCAACTGATTCTCCTGCCTCAGCCTCTCGAGTAGCTGGGATTACAGGCACATGCCACAATGCCAAGCTAATTTTTGTATTTTTAGTAGAGATGGGGTTTCGCCATGTTGTTCAGGCTGGTCTTGAACTCCTGACTTTGTGACCTGCCCGCCTTGGCCTCCCAAAGTGCTGGGATTACAGGCGTGAGCCACTGCACCCAGCCTCCAGTGTCTATTTTATACTTAGAGCACATTTCAACTTGCACTGGCCACATTTCAATTCTCAATTAACCACATGTGGCTAGGGGACAACATACTGGACAGTACAGGTCTGGAACGTCCCCATGGGCAGAGGCTGCTTATTTCAGTCCTGTACTCTCTACAGTGATTTGCCCATTCAATGAGATTAAATGCAACAAGCATGTGAAAACCAAAGTGTTAAAACAGTGCTTACCACACAGAAGGGTTCAATAACGGCCAACTTCCTTTCCTTCACATGCAGTAGGCCCTCAATAAATGTTTCTTGGGTTGACTTTCCAAACTGGAAACAGTACTATGGAATTAAGGCCATCAGGCTCCCTTTATCCTGCTCAGTACCCTCCAAGCAATCTTGTCATCTTAATGTAGGTTCGTGGCAGATTTTCCTGGCAGAAGAATAATTACCCACCAATAAACTTTTCCAACTATTTGGAAATAGCAATTTGTCAGAATAAATAAACTATTATCCTGCTCTTCATCAATCCCCAGTGAATTTGATTTTAAGCAAATCTGTAGGATTCATTTATCCCTGGCTGAACTAATAAAAGTGAATTTCTGAATCCAGGAAGATAAAGAAAAGATCCAGTAAGATTGTCTTTCTAAACCAAGGAGCAGCCACCCCCAAGTCCATATGGAAATGGCTGGTAAGACTGATTCTGCATTATAGAATCCTGTCAGCCCAGAGCCAGGGAGAAATGCAGCAACTGAGCTAAGCGGATACTTGAATATCCAAAGTATTAGAATTATTCTAATCTCAAAGAATTAGACAGAATAAAGAATTAGGAATGCTGAAATATTTTTATCATAATTGAATACTGTTTGAGTCCTCAAACAGTGTTTCAGAATTTCTTTTGCTCAAAGCAACATTATTGTTCAGGATGGTACCATAAAATTTGTAATTTAAGCTTCCATGTCAGTTGAGTTTCTGTGTTGTTTAATTACTTACTCAAAATACAAACAAGTCTTTAAATTTTTTTATATGTAATAAATATAACAAAATATCTCATCTGACAAAACTGCAACTAGAATAGGTAACATGGGAATTTTCTTATGAATTCTTATCTCTTATGCAAACATTCTAGCCAATCAAATAGATTTTTCAATACATGTAGTGCCTCCGTAGTGATGCCTCATGCTAACTAACTCCCTTCATAGATAAGTTATCACTGCTTTAAACCTTCAGTCTCTGTCCATCCATTTCCTGTTAGATTCCTTCTAGATTCACTCAATTCATCCAGCCAGCCAGCCATTCATTAAACAAATATTACTGAGTTCATGTCTACAGCAGAGTGCTAGGCACCCAGCACACAACAGAGAGTCAACCAAACATGTTCCCTGCCCTGGAAAGCTTACAGTTGAATTCTCTTGCCAATCACTGCCCACTCTGCTTGTCCGCCTCTGGGCCCCTGTGTCTTTCAGGCTACGTGCCTGTGCCGAAGTACCAACTAACAGGTACCTGACCAGGATTTTACTGAGTCTGTATGGTACATGAGGTGTCTGTAGGGCATGGTCATCTCTGTTCAACACAGGCCACTTCCTGGATTTGTTATGTTAGAATAGATTATCTACCCTGAGTATTTTCCCTTATTTTTGTGATCAAATTATCTTCCCTTGGCAATGCCCTCTTTTTTTTTTAATTAAGTAACTACCTGGGTGCCCCCAAGTGGATGATGGTTCTCTCACATTGCAAGAACTGGTTGTACAAAATGCAGCACCCAAGAACTTCATGACCATGTTATCAACCTAGGCAAAAATGTTACGGATTTGTGCACCAGGAAAGGAATCTAAAATATATTTGCATATTTTATAACTCATTTGAATGTCATCATTCCCAGAAAATAAAATTCAGGCCACTTTTCCCTTGTTAATGTTCATGGTATGGTGTGGTGTGTGTGTGTGTGTGTTGGGGCATGGTACAAACGAGGAAGGTTGATACAAGTTAAAGAACAGCCACCTTTTATGGAGCAGCAAGCATATTATCCCTGAATTCTCATTTAGGAAAAGAAAATATTTTTCCCTGATAATTTAACGAAATTTAGATATTACTGGAACCAACTTGGTTTTTTTAAAAAAAGGAAGAAAAATATTTTGTAAAAAAAAAATTGTATGATTGTCAGCCTCAAGAAAAAAATTCAGCCGGGTGCAGCAGTGGCTCATGCTTATAATCCCAGCACTTTGGGAGGCCGAGGCTGGTGGATCACCTGAGGTCAGGAGTTTGAGACCAGCCTGGTCAACATGGTGAAGCCCCATCTCTACTAAAAATACAAAAATTAACTGGGCATGGTGGTGGGCACCTGTAATCCCAGCTACTCCAGAGAATCACTTGAGCCCAGGAGGTGGAGGTTGCCATGAGCTGAGATCGTGCCATTGCACTCCAGCCTTGTGACAAGAGCAAAAATCCGTCTCAAAAAAAAAAAAATAATAATAATAACAATAACTTTTGTGTTTGTGAGTGCATCTGCATTTTTTTTTGTAAAGACTGAAAGGAGGATTTCTGGGTTGGTAAACTGAGGAGATGAATGACAGAGTGAGAAACAGGTTTATCAGTTTACCAACTGCTGAAAAAACCAAGCCAGGTTCACAAAGTAACAACAATACAGAGGTGATAGAAATACATTTTTTCCTTAATGCATAGAATTCCTGGATTACTTGTATACCTGCATTCATTCGGTTAGTGCTTCAATAAACCAAGCAGTTTGCCTCTGGTTTTCTAATATCCCGTCTCTCTGTTAGCTTCCCAAATAAAAACCCAGCCAAGAGACAATATAACAACAAATAAAACAAAATAACAAACTTTTATTACACATTTGTTGAATTGTTCTAAAAACTTTTCATGTTTCCTGGACACTCATCCAGGAAAGTACTATCAAGATGATGACGAAACTCAGTTTATTCCTGGACAAAAGAGCTTTGACACATCTGCTTGTGGTTATCTACGTTTATAAAAACACATCACTGTCATCAATGGCTTAAGACAAAGAAAGGCATTTATTAAGTTCTGTCTATATATAGTACTTCTTCTGCCAACTCTGGTAATTTGTTTGAGCTTAGATTCTCTGCTGTCATGAGAGGAGTTGGTTTGCATCTGTTAATGAGACTGTTTATTTGAATTGTATTCCTTTACTCCAATATGTATTCTCTAACTACCCTGTACTGTGCACTCTGCTAGGCACTGAGAATTCAAGGATGAATAAAACAGACATTGTCCTCAAAAAGCTGGCAAACTCATCGAGGAGGCAGTCTACATGGCCCAGCCAAAAGTCTACTGTGCACAAATAAAGCTGTGCAAACACAGAAGGGAACAGAAGTAATTCAGCATGCTGAGAAAATGGTGGTCAGGGCAGACTCCACCAATGCACAGGATGTTTCTATTTACAGGTAGACAAGGGAGGAAGGGCGTCCTATTCAAAGAGCCCCAAAGGAGAAAAGCATATGGCGTGTTCTGGCACCGAAAAGCCCCTGCAGAGGGCGTGAGAGGGCGATGGATGTATGTATTTGGAAGGCTGGAAATAAAGTTGAAAAATGCATGGCAGCCACATAGAGAACGGTCTTCAATGACACACTAAGAAGTTTCAGATCCACTCTTGGGTGATGGGAAGTGCATGGAAGGACTTAAGCTGTAGAATAATGTAATCTAATTTGTGCTTCAGAAAGATGGCTCTGTAAAACTGGGGACATGAAGTCAACAGTAGTCCTCAGATAAAAGCCCCTTTGGGCAGTGGCCACAGTGGGAATATCTGTATACAGAAGACAAAAAAAAAGGTACAAATGAGAAAAAAATTATTTGTGCTATTAAAAACTTGGACATCTTTCCATTCATTTTAAAAGCAAATTTTAAGTGTTACTAACTTTGATGAGTTTGCAATGGCTGATGACCCTCAAATTCTTCCCTTACTCTTCACTATCTATGACAGAGGAGAACAAAGCAAAAAACAAAACAAAACAAAACGCATTAATACCAGTTCCTGATGTTAGCCAATAATGATAGCATCGCTCACTTGCTGCCAGATATCAGAATGAAGAAACACTAACTGTTGTTTTTACCTATGTCTCTCTCTTCATGACTACTATATAATAGCATGTGATATGGCTGGGCTGAACCACATTGCCCAGAATTCCACTTCTTGTAGGCTTCCACTTAGGGTCAAAGGATATTCTCTCCTAAGAGGTGGAGAAAAGAAAGGAGGCAGCAACCATTTTGTAGCATGTGTGTACTCACGTGCCTTTATCTAGTTATTCAATCAAATACTAATCTGCTGCTGTGAAGGGATTTTGCAGATGTAAGGTATCTAATCAGTTGATTTTAGTTAGTCGAAAGGGAGATTATCCTGAGTAGGACTGATGTAATCAGCTGAAAGTCCTTTAAAAGAGGGCTTAGGCACTCCCTGGATTCAGAGACTCCAAGCTTCAGCTCCACTCACAGGGCTCCAGCCTGCTCATGGTCTACCTGCCTGACTGCTTGCCCTGTGGATTTCAAGCTTGTTTAGCCAGTCCCACAACTGAGTAAGCCAATTGCTTATAATAAATCCCTTAATACATGTAACCTACTAAGTCTGCAACTCTGGTAAACCCTGACTGATTCATGATGTTGCAGTTATTACTGTTAAGAGGACACAGAGGAAGACCTCTTGGCATGGAATCATCCAGGAAGACACTAAAGAATCTCACTCTTGTACTAGCTGTCTCCCAATCTCTTGCAATAATGGCCAGGAGAAGAGAAGATTGTGAGTTAATTTTTCAAAAAATGAGATTTATGATAACTTAGAGACGCACAGCGAGGTGTGGCTATGTTACTAAGCTCTGGCCAATGAGATGTAATTGGGAGTACTGGAATTATGAGAGGGAGTCGATGCAAAGGGAGTTAGCATGCCCCTCTTCCTCCATTCTCTGTCTATAATGTAAATATGATATTGAGAGCCCCAGCAGCCATCTCAGACAAGGGCCACATCCTGGAAGTGGCAGATTGGAGAGCTCTAGAGACTGATGACTTCTAGAGCCATCATGCCAGCTCTCAACGGACTTCTTCTGGACTGTTTATACATGAGAAATAAAGCCACTACCTGGGGGCTCTGATACTTGTAGTGAAACACAATTCCTAACTCATATAAGAGTTGTTTTCTTTAGTCTTCCTATTCCCTTAGCAGTAGACTTCTACATCTAAGTTGCTACATTATCAGGAATAGCTGTATTTAATTTCACTGCTATGTACATGGGACACAGTAAGTGTTTAAGAGAATTAGAGGAGACAGCCACAGTAAAAGCTTTTTTGTATTTCTCCATGTTTTTATGTTTTGGCAAAAGAATACGAGAACTTTTCATAGTCTGCAACAAATGACTTCACAAAGCCACAAACTTTAATTCCCATGGAACAGGATTTCATATGGCAAGCCTGTGGTTACACCCAAATCCACTTATTCAACAGATCTGTGCTGTAAAAAAAAACTCACATTAGCCTATCTCTTTAGATAGGCTCTGTCTTTTCGTGTTGGAGCCATCTAATTTTCCCCAAACCAACAACACTTGCACATGTCTGGGGTATAGTTTTTTCTGAATGCAAACCACATGGTCATTTCAAAGCCTGCAATTCAGTTCAGGAGCACTGGGCTTTCTGGATGCTCATGAACATAACCATCAAGAGTGACACACATTTCTGGCAGTCACCTTGCCAGCTCCAGCTCTACTGTGTCTCTGTATCACAGTGAAAAACTGCGTGACACACTAGGCAGCTGACATGTGTAGGGGAAAAAAATATCAGGCCCGTGACCAAGGGGAAAATGAAGTGATTAATATGGAAAACACAACAAGAAACATCAAACAGGAAAAAGCTGACACTTTCCATGCCTTTAGCTTCAAGTAAATTTGTTTTCTCCTCACACTGACTATAAAAGGCTACATCGAAGTATTGACATGATATAAAAGTGTCAGATGTCTTCCTCACCTGGGGCCATTCATGATACTGAAGAGTCTTTCACTCCATTTTTTTTTTTTTTTTTTTTAAGAGGGAGGAAGGGAAGTGAGGTTAACATAATCATAACCCTCAAAAGATAAACTCGGGAAACTATACGCATAAACACAATGGGCTGAAGTGTTCCCACTGTTGAGTCACCACTGTTGTGCCCTACCTCCTTTGTTCATGCCATTTCCTTCCTTTCAGAGTTCCCAAACATTCCACTCTGGCTGGCCTGGCTCCCTTTCCCAATACCATCCCTTAAACACTCGTGTTCTCTGGGCTTCTGAACCCAACCTAGTCTACCTGTAAACTGTGTCTTCTCATTCTATGTCCTCATGAGGAGGCGAGTCTCATAGACATTCATTCATACCCACAGCTTTACTACTCCCAATGCCACCGTTCCTTTCTTCTCTTTCTCCTGAAGGCCCAGTGCCCTCTGAACTGTCCTACCAGTATCTATTTCTTCAATTCCCAAACTGAACATAGTCATGCTTTTCTACCTTGCATCTCAATTCCATCCTCTTTCCCTGTCTAACAGCCCAGCCACCTTTGCACCCTGTACCTCCGTTATTAGCCCCATCATGCACCCAGGGGCCAGTTCCATCCTCTTATCTGTTCCACCTTATTTCATCTACTAAGAGTAGTGGGGGCTGGGTGGCCCCCAAATGAGATTCATACGTTCTGGGAATGCAGATGGATCAGGGGCCCCTGGCCATCAATAAGGCATTCAGTACTGCACCAGCTGATCTGCAAGGCGAGAAGGGGCCCTCAGACACAAAGGTCTCTCTGAGCAAACCAGGGGATAAACCAAGAGAAGGAAGAGGGTTTGTTTCCCTGCCCAGCCCCAGACTGGCTGAGGCTGATGCAGCAAGCAGCTGCAGGAAGAAGTGGAGAGGAATGTCTTTGCCCCCTGCCTCTATGAGTCACAGAAAAACACAGTAAAATTAGGCTCCTGGTGACAAAGGGAGTCAAGGATGTTTCTGCAGGGCACATACCAGGTTCCAGCATTTTTCTAGAGCCCCCCCTCTCCCCTAGATTTGCAAACTTGAAAAAACAAGGCCTGGCATGTGACTCTTTTTGGCATAAATCCTCTTCAGGAGGACACCAGCTATGGCTGAAGTAGAGCCTCACCCACAGAGCCCTTTGGCCCATGGTCATCAACAAGGAAGCAAAAGCAGAAGACCCCCCAAGGGAGTGGGGCTCTCAAAACACATGTGAGACAATGCCAAGATACCTCCAGGAATACCTGGAGGAGACTTTCACTGAAGGTCCTACAGATCCATGTGGGAACACAAACCAGTGAAATCTGCATGATCTCCACCGACCAGACATCATTTGAACCCTCACGCTGGCAGAGTCTGAAGACATTTCATAATCTGTCTCCTACTTCTGACCCCTACTGTAGTTCCCCTACAAAACATTTCTACAGATAGCTACCAAGGTAATCTTCTAAAATTATAACTCCAGTGGTGTTCTGGGCTGGCTCATATAGGTTTCTGAGAGCAGACTGGGAAATTTTCATCAAGACTGGGAAATATTCAGCAATTTTGTGAGTCAGTTGTTAAACACAGCAATTATTAAAAATTAAATTATATAAACTTACAATAAAATAAATTATATTAAAGCAAAAGTTCTCAGTTTATCACTTCTTTATTATTTTTCTTCATTTTAATAATATCTATTGTCTTGAGGATACTTATGCCTATTTTATCTGTAGTGCAGTCCCCGCTTATCTGTAGTTTCATGTAACTAAAATTTCAGTTACCTGCAGTCAACCATGGTTCGAAAATATTATATCACTACTTTTGGACTTTGTAGCCATTATTAAGTAAAATACAGTTACTTGAACATAAGCACTGTGATACTGATAAAACCACAGTTAATCTGGTAACAGAGATGGCTACCGAGTGACTGGCAATCCTGGCAGGATGGAATGGGGGAGTGCAAGATTTCATCACATTACTCAGAATGGTGCACAATTTATAACATGAATTGTTTATTTCTGGCATTTTCCATTTATGTCACAATGCCTAGGTCATTCGCCTCATTTCGTCTTCACACAGGCATTTTATCATCTCACATCATCACAAGAAGGGGCTGGGCCCGGTGACTCACACCTACAATCGCAGCATTTTGGGCGGCTGAGGCGGGTGGATGACCTGAGATCACAAATTTGAGACCAGCCTGGCCAACATGGCAAAACCCTGTCCCTATTAAAAAATATAAAAATTAGCCAGGCGTGATGGCGCACGCCTATAATCCCAGCTACTCAGGAGGCTGAGGAAGGAGAATCGCTTGAACCTGGGAGGTGAAGGCTGTGGTGAGCCGAGATCATGCCACTGCACTCCAGCCTACATGATGGGAGCAAGAATCCATCTCAAAAAAAAAAAAAAAGAAGAAGAGTACAGTACAAGGTATTTTGAGAGATAGAAAAAAAGAGAGCTCACATTCATGTAAATTTTATTATAGTATATCATTATGACTGTTCTATTTTGTTATTAGTTATTGTTAATCTCTTCCTGTACCTAATTTATACATTACATTTTATCATATGTATGTATGTATAGGAAAAAAGATCATAGTGTGTATAGGGTTCAGTACTATTTGAGGTGTCAGGCGTCCATTGGGAGTCTTGGAGCATATCCGCCTTGGATGAGGAGAGACTACTGGATGTGAAAAGACCATACAATGTTGTGTTGTGCTGCTACTGTGCATCTTTTCTCAATTCCCTGTAACTTGATACTGGCCATGATGAGGGTAGTTTCATACTGAAATTGATGAACACTATAATCACATCGTTTCTGTTTTGCTACTTGTCTAGGCCTAAGGAGGTGATAGAGAAAATATTAATAAAATGCCTGGTGCTTGTAGTAGTTACATTGTGAATAAACAAAAAATTGAGGAAATATTCTTCTAATATTAAGAAAAAGTACTGGCCAATTCATAAGGAAGACGTTTCCTGAACAAGTAAAGTTTTGGGATACACCTCTGCTGCTTCACTTTCAAATTACACAATAATGTAAAAAGAAAAAATCAATATACTCTTTCATCAACTGTAACCATGACTAGGCTATGGATACAAGAGTTCAACAAAAACCAACAGAAATCTGTCTAAATCAATTAGCTATATAGATTTAATGATAAAGAGCATTTTATTACTACTTGTAAATTGTGTGCTACACATCTTTTTATCAGAACAATTTATAATAGACATATGTGCACGCACATTTTCTGGAGAGCTGGTTGTTAAACACTTACAAGCACACCATTATATCATTCTGATTAGGTGTTCCTTTGTTTAAAATCTCTCAATAGCTCCCTGTATTGGCCTCCTTTTATGGACTACTTCAAATCCTCTCAAACTTGCTTCTTATTCCAGCATCGCCATTGCAGCCAGTTCCATGAAGAATTTAACCAGCTTCACACAAGTGCAAACTGACAAGCCCACTCACCCATAGACTCCTCTGTTGCTGCTTCATGTGTCGCCCATGGGAACCTGGCAGTCATACATGTGCAATCCAGAAGTGGGGCTGCTTTTATTCAATGGGAAACAAGAAATATAGATAAAAGCCTCTCTCTTTTTTCTCTACATAAACTGTGCTGAGTGCATTTCATAAAACTTCTCAGATGATCTCTTGGAATAAAGCAATCAGCGGCCTATAGCAATGGCACTCCAATAATGCCTCCTTGTATTACTATTGCCTCCTTCCCTAGATGACTGTCTCTGGTCCTTCACCTGTGCTCCCTGGATGCCATCCCCAATTAAACCACCTGGCACAAATCTCTGCATAAGACACCACCTATCATCATAGGATGGGTCCAGACTCCTTATCTTGGCTCTCTGAAACAAGGCCTCCACCTGCTCTTCCTGCTTAATTTCCTAGCATGTCACAACCAGTCACAAAGAACACACATACTCTTACCTATCTCTTGTGTTTTACTCATGCTGTTCCCTCTGCTTAGAATTCTTCCCAAAAGGGTGTTTAGAGAGTTCTAAAACTTTGTAATTTAGTATAACCTCAATATTACAAAGGAGAAAATTGAGGCCCAGCATGGAAAGGTCTGGCCCAAGGTTTTCAATGGCTAACTTAGGATAGAGCTAACCACTGTGCTACTTTTTATAGGCTTCTGCTTCTAGTCCCTAAAGTGTCCATGAATATGTCTATCCCAGTTCTAAGAGTCTACTGAATGAAATGTGTTTCCTCTTTCTACCTCCTAGGATATATGGACTTCCATTTCCCTTTAAACTCTTACTCTTTATTGTCTGAGACATTTGTCTCTCTCAAAAGAACAGACAGTAATTTACTCTTACTCAATGATTCAATCCAGTTCCTCAAACATTTGCTGGCCACTTTTTATAAGTATTGACCATGAGTGCAGTGAGGAAGACAAAAATGAGTAAGATATGTCCCTTACCCAAAAGGATTTTATGATCCAGTGGGAAAGACAGAGTTGTGTATAAATATCTCCATATATGGTGTGATTATTATGATGTAAGAAACAGCCAAAGAGATGTTTAAATTATCTGCTGTACTTGTTAAAATATATACATAGAGCACATATCAAAAAAGGTTGATATATAATTTATAAAATGGGAGGAAGAGTAAGTCAACATACTAAGAAAACCATAGCACAATGAAGAGCTAAGGAAGAAAACTATTTGCAGATGTAACTATTTCAGAGCTAATGATTGTCATGGATCAACTAATCAACAAACATACGAGTGCCTGTTATACATAAGCCATTAACTTTTTGTGTAACTATGTTCTATCATATTTCAGACAACAAAAACCCTCAAACCCTTAATTACAATTACAAAGAAACCTTTAAGAGTATCTAGTCCACTCCTCTCCTGAAGAAACCAAGGCCCAGGAGGTTCTTTTTCTTAACCAATTATTTGTTCTGAGAGATCCAGCCACCACCAACACTCATCATCAACAATTCAGACTTTGAATCCTCACTCTCACCTTGACTCTTCCCTCTCTCATTTTCAGGAACCAATCAACTACCAAATGTGTGGCTTCTGCTACAGATGCATCCCATGACTGTATCCCTCCCACCTTCGTGCTCTTCTCCAGCCTATCCTTGCTTCTGGGCGGGGCTGCCTCAATAATTCCTAACTGATTCTCCCAAAATCACTCTTTCTCTTCCTGCACCATCTGTTGCAATGCCAGAGCTGCCCTTCTTAAGCATAGCTCTGATCATGCTTTTCCTTTGCTGCCAAACTCCAAAAACCAAGAACGTGTTAGTTTAACTTTCCAGCCCTCTCATTCTTAATTCTACCTGTTCATGGTTGTTCCTCCCTTCACACCACCCCTACTCTCCTCCTGTGCTAGGCTACACTCCCACTCCCATATACATTCTGCACTCTCCCTCCCAACAGGAGAGTGTCATCACCAAAAGGCCCTACCTGCCAAGGCTTCACGATCCTGCTTAATCTTTCTGCTTCCATATGGTTTCTCTGATGTTTAGTTGATCATTCATCGTTTACCCCACTTCTCCACACCCTGTTTCCCATTGCATGTTACTTGTACTTATTTCACAGCATTTAATCTTTGAATTATGTTTACTGATGTGTCAGCTAAACCATTAGATCAGTGATTCTCAAATCGCAGTCCCCAAACCAGCAGCATCAGCATTATCTGGGAGCTTGTTAGAAACGCAAATTCTCTGCCCAGCCCAGACCTACTGAATCAGAAACTCTAGGGTGAGGCCCAGCGTTCTGTACTCTCCTGAGCCCTCCAGGGATTCTGGTGCACAGTGGAGTGTGAGAACCACAGCACTAGACCATAAATCCCCAGAGGGTAGTTGCTCTCAGGATAGTTTCAGAGGCAAACTTAGAAGGTTGTCTTTAAAAAAAAAAAAAAAAAAAAAAAAACTACAGCATATTATGGACATTTTTCTTCTGAATACATATTTTCCAGTAAGCAGCTTTTGACCAAAATATATGCAAATATCCTAATAATATGAAAAAAGCTGGCATGTATTGATATGAATGAAGTTTTCAAATTTCTCCCTTATTTATTTTGGGCCTCTTATTTAAAACTGACTGAAGTCAGCTAAATTCTTTGACGGTTTTCTCCCCTCAATCTTTAGAAATTTTAGAGGCTTATTACTCCCTAAGTGCCATTTTTCCTTATAAGTTTCATGAGGGCTGTCATGTGAGGATAATTTTCAAACTCATTTTCCATTTTCCATGACTCATCTGTGAAACAATGGATAACAGCTAAGTGTCACTGACCCTTAAAATGTGAAACCTAAAGAAACATTAAAGGGAAGGAAAAAATCCAGGTAACACTCACCCCTACTTAAGTAAGATTGTCCTATTATGTAATCAGCAATGGCAGGAAAGTGGGTCGGACAGGATCAAAGTAAACTGATTAAGATGCTGTGGGATACAGAACTAAATGATACGGTAGTGTGCTCAGTGAATGACAGTCACTTACACATTCTCTACTAAAGGAATCCTAAACCATTTTTGCGGCACAGAGCAAAGGGTCTAGGCTGGGGCTGTGATACCTCCCTTGCTTCACATCAACTCTTCTACTCATTGAACATATGGCCAATTTTAAATGATGGTCAAATTTTACAGACTCCTTAAGTCCTTGGCCCTAGGAAATCAGGCATAAGGAAGCTTTTGCTATATAGAAGTCATATTAAGTGCTATGGCTCAGAGAATATCGAGTAAATTCAGAAATAAATTCTAGGTGAAATCAGGAGACAGTGTCAATAACGGTCACTGGCATGAGAAAGAGAGAGAGAAAGATTGAGAATTGAATTTTTGCTTTGGAATTTTTGAATTTTGCTTTGGTTGTGTTAAAATAATTCTAATCAATTATGTAAAGTGCTTATTATGTATGCTTAACTTGTGCTTAATTACAACAATGACTTCTCAACATGTTCCAAATTAATATTATTGTCCTTTATTTGATTGCAACAGAAAACTCTTCAGGTCTGTCTAGCCAGATCCCAAGGTCCAGCTCTGGGCATATTACCTGACTGTCCTAAGAGCTAAGCCACACACAGGCCCAAGAGAACTTGGCCATTAGAGAGTCAGCCATGCTGCGATGGGCCTCACACTCTTTTTTAGGAGGACTGTGTCCTCAGTCAGGCATCAGAGCACAAAGGCTTCATGGGAAGCCCACCGCACACTAAGCCACTAACCAACACCTGATTCAGGGGTATCATTCTGGTCCCTTTGACCAGATTTATCTGGTCTCTGAGCATAATTGTCTGCCCACAACTTTCATTAAAAAAGAGGGACTCAGGCTGGGCATGGTGGTTCACGCCTGTAATCCCAGCACTTTGGGAGGCCGAGGCAGGTGGATCACGAGGTCAGGAGTTCAAGACCAGCCTGACCAACATGGTGAAACCCTGTCTCTACTAAAAATACAAAAATTAGCCAGGCATGGTGACGTGCGCCTGTAATTGCAGCTACTCAGGAGGCTAAGGCACGAGAATTGCTTGAACCTGGGAGGCGGAGGTTGCAGTGAGCCCTGGGCAACAGAGTGAGACTCCATCTAAAAAAAAAAAAAGAGGGACTTGTCTGCAACTAAAAAGTCTTTCTAAAGTGTTTCTGTGTTTGTGAACTAGCACAGAAATGAAACAAGGCCACCTAAGTGTACTACTTTTCTATTTTAAACCAAAATTAATGACATACAACAGAAAATCTATAACATTAAAGGAAGTAAAGGGTATGAAATCTTTTTAGGACATTTTCCCCTCTCTAGGAGGTAGAACGTAACTCCCAAAAATATGGGTTGTGCACAGTGACTTCTTTCCAAAGAGTACAGTGTGTAGAGGGAGGAAAAAAGTAACCTTACAATGGAAAACCTTACACACACAACCTCAGTTAGGTGATCAAAGTGGACATCACCAGTGATGAATCATGCTGATAGTATGTGCCCTTGATAAGATGTGATAAGTATGGTATTTTACCTCTGTCCTGTCCCTCCCCAAACCCATAATCCCAATCTAATCTTGAGAAAAACATCATAAAAATCCCAACTGAGGGACATTCTACAGAATACCTAACCAGTACCCCTCAAAACTATCAGGGTCATCAAAAACAAGGAAAGTCTGAGCAACCATGATAACCAAGGGAGCCCAAGGAGACACAACTATGAAATGTAGCATGGTATCCTGGGCAAGATACTGGAATAGAAAAAGGACATGGGAGAACATCTAAATAAAGTATGGGTTTTACTTAATAATGCGTCTATATTGGTTCATTAATTATAACAAATGTATCACATACCAATGTGAGATGTTAATAATAGAGGAAACTGTGTACTTCTTTGAAACTCGCTGTAATAGCGTCACAACTTTTCTGCAAATCTGAAACAAACATAATTTTTACTTTTTTATTTTTTATTTTTAATTTTTAGATGGAGTCTCACTTTGTTGCCCAGGCCAGAGCATAGTGATGCGATCTCAGCTGACTGCAACCTCCGTCTCCCTGGTTCAAGCAACTGTCCTAACTCAGCCTCCCAAGTAGCTGCGAATAAAGGTGTGCACCACCACACCTGGCTAATTTTTGTATTTTTAGTAGAGATGGGGTTTCACCATGTTGGCCAGGCTGGTCTCAAACTCCTGACCTCAAGTGATCCACCCACCTTGGCCTTCCAAAGTGCTGAGATTACAGTCATGAGTGAACGTGCCCAGCCCAAACATAATTTTTAAAAGGCAAATATACAATAGTACATTTTCTAAATAAGATGCTCTGATTGAATGTGGTGTTTAGAGATGCTCCAGAATTCTGCTGTCTACATCCCTGGACCCAATCTCTACTCCAATGCCAGCCCACCTGTCTTAGTCCATTCAGGCTGTTATAACAAAATACCACAGACTAGGTGGCTTATAAACAACAGAAACTTACTTCTCACAGTTCTGGGGGCTGGGAAGTCCAAGATCCAGGTGCTTGCAGATTTGGTGTCTGGTGAAAGCCTGCTTCCCCAGTGGCTGCCTTTTCACTAACCCCTCACTTAGTGAAGAGAGTCAGAGGTCCCTCTCTGGCCTCTTTTATAAAGGTACTAATCTCATTGATGAGGGCAGAGCCACTGTGGCCTAATCACCTCCCAAAGGCCTCACTTCCTAATACCATCACCCCTTGGGGTGAGGATTTCAACAAATGAATTTGAAGAAGACAAACATTCACAACACTGCACTGCCCTGAAACAAAGCAGTTTGAAAATCACTATCAAGGAAAATTGGAACATAGAATCATTATAAAAGGCAGCCCATTTCAGGTGGCCTGGCAGGATTCTGCTGCACAATTCAGTCCTGCCTTTGGGTGACTGCATTAGACTATAAACTGTGGGGCTGGAACCACATTTTAGACTCAGTAGCCTAGGCCTAGTACTGTGTTAGCACCAAAAAGACTCTGTGCTTGATAAATTCTTCAACACCATCCTGAAAAGGGGCTATTGCAAATACAGGATGAAAGCTTTCACTGCCAACCTTATTGGCCTTCCAGGCAATGGATCTGCAAAAATTACTTCACTGTTAGTCAAACCTACCCCATGTATCTGGTGAGATCAGATAGGATGAACATACCCAACATGCGTTTCTGGCATGCCTTTCTTTTTGTTACTTCTTTGTTTTTGTTTTGAGACAGAGTCTTGCTCTGTCACCCAGGCTGGAGTGCTATGGCACGATCTCAGCTCACTGTAACCTCCGCCTCCTAAGTTCAAGCAATTCTCCTGCCTCAGCCTCCCAAGTAGCTAGGATTACAGGCACTCACCACCACACGCGGCTAATTTTTGTATTTTTAGCAGAGATGAGGTTTCACCGTGTTGGTCAGGCTGGCCTTGAACTCCTGACCTCAAGTGATCCACCTGCCTCAGCTTTCCAAAATGTTGGGATGACAGGCGTGAGCCACCGTGCCCAGCCTATGGACTGCCCTTCTTACAAAGTGATACACATTTCCCTAGTCCCCATGACGCTACCAAAAACCACCCCTGGTAGAACTCAAAAAAGGCAGGAAACAGGAGTTTCCCCAAATCAGTCTCATTTATGTTATGTTTAATTGATCCATTCTATCGCAGATTATACACCCACATGACAAATAGATGCAACTGAAACAAGTTTTTGCAAGCTCTCTGAAAATGAAAGGAGGCATTCACATAGAAAGCTACAGATTTTATTTCTCATCAGTTGAGAGCAGCATTTTGCTCCAAATTGCAGTAATATCTCAGCAATGAATCATTGTCATAAAAACAGCAACATCTGTGAGGTCAGAAAAGAACAATTAGGAAAACAAATGAATCGCTTGGGAACCAAGGTTCACACTAACATCATATATTTATATAATAACTTGGAAAGGCAGTCATTCAACAAGTAGTTAGTGAGCACCTACTATGTGTCAGGCAAGTCCCTACTCTCGTAAAGCTTAAGTTCTTGCGTAGAAAACCCAGTAAGCAAGAAAACGAGAAAAGAAAAAGAATTTCAGATGGTGGTAAATGCCAGCATGAAAATAACCCTAGGTAAAAGGCTGGAACAGGATCAGGTAGCAAGCAATGCAATGTGGACTGTGAGGTGAGGCAGCTTTCAATGGTCAGGGAAAACCTTTCCAAGGAGATAACATTTGACCATTTTGTCATTGATCCAAATGACAAAAAAGAAGCAAGCCATGCAAAGACTTAGGAGAAGTGTGCTCCAGGCAGAGGGAATAGCATGATTCAAAGGCCCTAAGATGGAACAAAGCCTGATGTGTTCTAGAAACAACCTTCCTAACAAACTCTGGAGATAGGCAACTGTAGTTCAGAAAGGTGAAAAACAAGTTTATCGAGGTTACGCAGATGCTAAAGTGGAAATGAAACTTAGCACACCTGACTCCTCTGATAGTCTCCCTGCAACACACTAGCTGCCTCCCTAGTTAGAAACCCAGGCTCCAAAGAACTGAGCACGAAAAATCAGGCTCTGGTATGAATGACAGGCCAATGGGGCAAAGAGTGGCCCCTGATTACCAAGTTTCACAGGATCAGAATTTGAGTACAAACATAAAAATCAAGGCTACCATACAATGTGGCCGGGGTCCAGCAGCCCAAATGACCTGATTCTAAGCAAGGTACACAGGTGCCAGGGCTGGAGAACAAGAGCCCACAAGAGAGGCCCAGAAGGCACATGGGGTGATCAGCAAACTCCCAAGAGAACTTACAAAATACTACTTTGAGTCCCATTCCTCAAGAATCTAAATTTATTACATATGTGATAGAACTTGGAAGTTTGTATTTTAAGAAGTTCCCAGGTGATTTTGTTTAGCCAGACCTTGGAACTACTGTGATGGAGAAGGAGGGAAGGCCAGCTCTTCAGGAGGTTGCAGGGAGAATTCTATCTCTACAAAAGGATAGAATCAAGGGTTAAATTGAATGCAATTGAGACCTGTACCAGACCAGATAAAAGGCACAAAGAGATAAGAACATAGCGTAACTATGTGTATTCCTTTCCCCTCAACCACATCCCCAAATTCAGAATCACTGTGACAGTTGAAAGAAAACTGCACGACAAATCTCTTTGGTCATAATGAGAAAGAAAGAGGGGGGTGGAGAAGCTTGGATATCCCCCTTGGGCAAAGCCAGTGGTGTGCTGACAAATGCTTAGCAACCAGGTTGAGGTGGAGGAGAAACCCTAACTGTAGTGTGTGCCAATTTCCACAGTGTAAATATTCCTGGAAGGCCAAGGATCACGAGGTCAGGAGTTCGAGACCAGCCTGGCCAACATGGTGAAACCCTGTCTCTACTAGAAATACAAAATAAGCCAGGCGTGGTGGTATGCACCTGTAATCCCAGTTACTTGGGAGGCTGAGGCAGGAGAATCGCTTGAACCTGGGAGGTGGAAGTTGCAGTGAGCCGAGATTGCACCATTGCACTCCTGCCTGGGCAACAAGAGTGAAACCCTGTCTCAAAAAAAGAAATTCCTACCATGGCCACTTCTAAGTTACCAACATGATATCACTAGAACATGCAGTTTGGGGAAGATGTGCAGTAGGTACAGTATTTTCACCATATAGAAATAATAGACATAAATAACTTAGCATAGAGAGCAATACATTTAGTAAAATAATTAGTAAGTCAGAGGTGTGGGTATTTATTATCTTTTAAAAATAGTTTTAACATCACAGGGATGTTAGTGCCAAAATATACTTCACCCCAAATTCTGTACTCCTACCTTACTTCTTACTCCAAAGCAGGAATAATGGTGACACTTAAAAAACAGTATCTAAAACTTCATCTTCATTTTTTTCCCTATTCTTAGCTCCTTTGGTTAAATTTCTCACTTTTGGGTCTGCATCTTCAGAGAACCACTGCCCTACACATCTGGAAATGTTTTTCTGCTCCAAGTCATGAATCTCCAATCCCAACCCATGGCTACCTACTCAAACTCTTTATTTCAAAGGACTCCTTCATCAGAACTTGGGCAGAAAAAGATCAATGAAGTGAGTACAGCTGTTTACCCAAAATGCCACAGACCGTCCATTCCACATCTACACATTTTATTTTTAAGAATAGTTAAATGGCACCACGGAGCAAATAAATAAGTAAAACATTAATTATAAAGACTTATTTTCTGGAAATACCTATGTATTTTTAATAAAATGGATTACACCTTCTCCCTTCATCCATGTACCCTGTCATTCAGCTCACATCTATTGTACACTACAATGGACACTGGAGACACAAAAATGACAAAAACACAGTCTGTGACCTCAAGAACCTTGCCCTCTCACAGGGAAGACAGTCAATAGAAAAAATAACGGTAAATCCAGTGATTCTAATATCACACTACATATAAAATCCACCCATGGAAAGCGGCATAAACCAAACTAGACTAGACTGTTATGAAGATCCCAATCAGGGGCCAAGAGTTCCCTTGTATCTTATTGTCCACATGCTTTGTTGATTAGCAACCGTTTAAACATTAAGATCCCATCAAGATAAACCAAAGGAAAGATCATTTGCAACTGCTTATGATATTTTGAAGGCATCGTCCAGTGGTAACACACTGAGACGCAGGCTTTTTGTAAAGAACTGACAAAGGTGTTAGCTCCATGCTTCCTATCTATGGCCCTCTGCCAATGCCTCGTCTCTGCACTTGCTTCTCCCCTCCCTTTCTACGGCTTTCCTTTTTCCCGTGTTTATTCCTATTCGCCTTCATCTAAATGTGCCATCTGTAAAAGCCTACTTTGAAAAAGATCATTGTTAAATTCTCAACTCTTATTCTCCTGTTCTTAATATAAAGTTCATAAGTTTACGGCCTTAGAAGTGTCTCTCTCTTTAACAAAAGAACTGACTAAACCAAGTTATTTTTATTTCCATGTTGATTTTGGCTGATTTTCTTTTGTGCGTCAGAGGCTTCCAAAAGGTTCCCAACTCTAGATCCAAAAAGTTCAAAAAATGATTGAGTACAGAATAAAATCTTGCCCTCATCCAGAGGGGAGCTGAGGGTCATGGGCATTAGCAGCAACGGGGGAAGCAATCCAGGATTCTGGAGCCCTAGGAAGCAAGACCTCCCATGACCCAGTCGGCCATAACGTGGGCCCTTATTTAGCAGATTAGCTCTAGTATGGTCATAACAATCATTAAAATATTGAAATGCTTCCCTCTGGATTGGCAAATAACACCCAACTCCTCCCAAACACAGCCCTGGCCTCCCAGACTCTCCCAGGATCCCTGGCCCAATCTCCTCACAACCAGGGAGTTAAGGCCTGGCCCAGCAGAGGATCTCCAGGACCCTGCCCCAGTGCTTCTACCCTTGGACATACCCATGTTCCACCTTAACTTCTTCTTCCGAAAAATAAAGGACTTGAACAGATTGTCTGAGTTGCACTATAATTGCGATTACGTCAAAGAACACAGACAAAATGGGAATCAGAAAACCTTAAAAAGAAAGTTTGTTAGGAGGATGGAATCACAGGTTATGTTTTTTTCTAAACAGACAGCAATGTCAAAACTGTGGGTGCAAGCTGCCGGAGATGGATCCCCAGCTCTGCCATGTGCTAGTTGTGGGATCTCACTATGACTCAAACTGCCTCATCTATAAAATGGGCATAGGCCAGGCACAGTGGCTCATACCTGTGAATCCCAGCACTTTTCGAGGCCAAGATAGGAGGACTATTTGAACCCAGAAGTTTGAAACTAGCCTGGGCAACATAGCAAGACCCCATCTCTACAAAATAAAATACAGTAAAACAAACATAAATAAATAAATAAAATGGCCATAATAAGATTACCTACTTTACAGGGTTGTTTTGAGGGTTAAATGTATTCATGTTTGTAAAATGCTTAGACAAATGCAAGGCACAAAGTAAACACCATGTAAGTGTTTATTAAATAAATAATTGATTTTATTCTGTCACTGTAATGTTTGCTTAATAAATTTAAAAATTAAGAAAGTTTTGCAATAGAAAAAAACCTGTGACACTATGAAACACTTATATAACATACACTTTTGCTTAATAACCCAGCACTAAAACAGCTGGGGTCCAGATTTTACACTGCAGTGTGAATTTAGGGAAACTAACACACTGGAATGTGTTCCCACTGAAGCATAAGATGTGATTTGTATGATTCTCTTTGTAACCAGAAATGTCACAGGCTTATGGGAAAGTTAGGTTTACATGTTTCTCATTTTAACCCTGCGACAACCTTTAACCGCACCCCCCCAGCAAATACATTTTATTTTGTGGTGCTCAGACTTAAAGGATCATAAACATAAAACCAAACCTTGCAGAGTTACAGCTTTTCTTGTGAACACAATGACTCAACCTAACTACAAGTTTAAAGAGACATATCTTATGTGTTGGGTCCCGTAGTATCAATCTTTAGTAAATACCTGGGATGGACAGGAAATTGCTACATGTAGTTTCAAGTTTAATCAACACTGCCTTTAGTTACTAAGAAGGCAACATTACCCAAGTTCAAGCATAATTTAGATAGGTACTATTGCACTGCTAAAGACAACAACACGACAATTGCCATTTTTCTGATAGATACTCAGGAGAGGAAATGATCAACAATAACTGCCTCACATGTTCCTTCCTCTTGATAGCTAAACCTCACAATACCCTTAGACAAAAGTTTAAATACATCACAAGTTTATTCTCAAACAGTAACGTATTAGGCCTTTCCTGCTGTAGATAAGATTTGTTAAACAGTCTGGCTATGGCTTTTTACCTTTTCTCTTTTAAAAGTGCGTTTCTTGGCTGGGTATGGTAGCTCATGCCTGTAATCCAACACTTGGGGAAGCCGAAATGAGAGGATTGCTGGAGCCCAGTTATTCAAGACCAGCCCTACCAACACAGTGAGACCTCATCTCTACAAAACAAACAAACAAAACAAAACTGGCCAAGGGTGGTGATGCACACCTATAGTTCCAGCTACTCAGAAACTGAGATGGGAGTATCACTTGAGCCTGGGAGGTCAAGACTGTTGTGCCACTACACTCCAACCTGGGCAACAGAGTGAGACCCTGCCTCAAAAAAAAAAAAAGTTTAAAAGGTACATTTCTCTAAAGCTATGAGAAGGAACTCAAACCTTGCTTAGTGATAAAACTAAAGCCTGCAACACAACCATTATCATTAAAATGTTATTAAAACCCTGTAAGAAAGATGAAGAGTCTTGTGGATGGATGGTGATGACAGTAGCACAACAATGTGAATGTATTTAATGCCACTACATGTACACTTAAAAATGGCTAAAATGGTAAATTTTATGTTGTGAATATTTTACCACAACAAAAGTGAAATTAAAAGAAAAAAAAATTTTTTTTTAATCCTGTAAGAGAACATTTATATACTGTTGGTTGGAACATAAATTATTTCAGCCACTGTGGAAAGCAGTTGCGGATTTCTCAAAGAACTCAAAACAGAACTACCGTTCAACCCCACAGCCCCATTACTGCGTATATATCCAAAAGAAAATAAGTTGTTCTACCAAAAACACACACACATTCATATGTTCACCACAGCACTATTCACAATAGCAAATGGAGTCAACCTCGATGCCCATCAACTGCGGACCGGATAAGAGAAAATGTGGTCCATATGCATCATAGAATACCATGCAGCAATAAAAAATAACACCATCATGTCCTTTGTAGCAACATGGATGCGGATGGAGGGCATTATCCTAAGCAAATTAAGGCAGGAACAGAAAATCAAACATCACATGTTTTCACTAATAAGTGGAAGGTACTACAGCTGCTGGGGAGGCTGAGGCAGAAGAATGGTGTGAACCCGGGAGGCGGAGCTTGAAGTGAGCCGAGATGGTGCCACTGCACTCCAGCCTGGGAGACAGAGTGAGACTCTGTCTCAAAAAAAAAAAAAAAGTATAAGGTAAACATTGGGCACTTATGGATATAGAGATGGCAACAATAGACACTGGGAACTACTAGAGGTGGGAAGGAGGAAGAACAGCAAAAGTTAAAAAATTATCAGGTACTATGCTCACTACCTGGGTGATGGGATCAGTTGTACCCCCAACCTCAGCTTCATGCTACATGTCCGTGTAACAAACCTGCACATGTACCCCCGTATCTAAAATAAAATTTGAATTTTTTTTTTTTTTAAATGACAGTCCTACTTTTCCTTCGGAACAAAAATAAATTTAAAACCCTGTAAGAGTTAAAGGTAAATAAAATTTGTAACTATGTTTTTAATTAAGAAACACTAAGTAATCATACAACTTTCAAGAAGCAGGGTTCCCCACCACCTAGTTATAAGTAAGTCTACAAACCTAAATGAGCATTGTACAGCACTTACTATAGTTCATAATTATTCTGTCATCAGGGACAAACATTGTAAAGACACTTTTTCCTCAAAGCCTTAGCATTCGTTTTTGTTTTGTTTTGTTTTGTTTTGAGACAGATTCTCGCCCTTTCAGCCAGGCTGGGGTGCAATGGCACGATCTTGGCTCACTGCAACCTCCGCCTCCCGGGTTCAAGCGATTCTCCTGCCTCAGCCTCCCGAGTAGCTGGGATTACAGGTGTGTACCACCACGCTCGGCTAATTTTTGTATTTTTAGTAGAGGCGGGGTTTCACCATGTTGGCCACGCTGGTCTCGAACTCCTAACCTCAGGTGATCCGCCCGCCTCAGCCTCCCAAAGTGCTGGGATTACAGGAGTAAGTCACCGCGCCCAGGCAGCATTCCAACTTTTTATATGGATCAACTGTACTGCTTCTTGAGAAGCCAGACTGGGCGCTTATACAATTAGTCCAAAGATCCCCAAACAACATTTAAAGGCTGTCTACAAATTCAAGCTAAAAGACTGTGTACAAATTCACTTGTGTGTCACAAAACATTTAATATCGAAAGAGATTCTTATTCAAATAGGCAGTGTACAAATGTGGTGTCTGTTAACAGTTCAAATGGCAAATTCCTTTCCTTCTTTAAGTTTTAATTGCAACACCACGAATTAAACCATTCAACATACCTCAGAGGTCTCTGGGTACCTAGTCTCTCAGAGGTCTTTGGAGGCCCACAAAGGCTTATCTTAACTAAAATTGGCAGGGCTGGCTGATAAAGTTAACGGAGCTTCCCATTCTGGAGACAGACTTAGTGATAGTCAAACGAAGAAACTGTTGTGGTCTGTTCTTAAAAAGCTACTCGTATTTAGTGCTTCACAGAGGAAGTAAAGAAGGCAATAATCCCAGATGAGGAGGAGCAAATACAGGCGTGGCGGTAGTTCAGGACTGAGTCTACAAGGGCGGTTCTCAAGGGCGTCACAAAATCCTATGGAAGGCTTGGAGGACCGCGCTCCTGGATCTGAGCCCTAGGTCCCAAACACCTTGAATCGTACTGTGACGAACAACACCCTTTACACACGCCCTGCTGCTCGCCCCCCGCCCCCTCGCCCCGCCTCCGAGTGGTCACATCACATGGCGGGAGCCGTGGACATCCGCGGCTGTGACCACACCCCCGGGACAGTGCTCTGAGGGCTGGGCTCGAAGCCCTGGGACGCGGCACTTCCTGGTTGGTACGGGATGCTGGTCCCATCGCCCCCACCAGCCCAGTCATGCCACCGCGCACCCGAACCAAGGGCGCCCGGATGACCTGGGGACACCACACACACTGCACCCGAAGCCCCGCGCCGGCTGGGCGGTGCATCCTGCAGAGGACGCCCGGGCTTCAGCCTGGAGCCTGCGCGGCTCTGCGCTCCAGGCAGCCGTCCGCGCGGCAAAAGTGCGTGCCAGAGTTGTCAGCTTTCACCCTGCAGGAATTCCACCCGAAGCCGTGCAAGGGAGGCCCTTGGGGATCGCTGGGGAGTCCGCTGCCGACTCACTCACTTAAGTCCCATCCAAGTTGGGCGGGGAGTGGCCAGCTGACCGGGTTGGGAGGCAGGAGGGACTGAGGGCGAAGGCAGTGGAAACCCGGCTCCCACAGGCGCCGGGTGATCCGGGTCTCGGCGCGGCTCCTACCTGCAGGGCGAAGGGGCCGCTAGCACCTGCGCGTTGGCGGCGGACTCTCCGGGCTCGCGTGCCACTGGCACAGCTGGAGCTCAATGGGAGGGAGGCGGGCGGGAGGGTGCTCTGCGCTGCGCGGCCGCCAGGAACTCTCCGCCCGGATTCGCCCCGGATTCGCAGGGGTGGAGCGAGGCGGTGCCGGGTCCCGGGGCGTCGCGGTGCAGGCTGGCGGCCCCAGCGGGGCAGGTCTCGCGGCTGGGCCTCTGATCGCCCGCTTTCCTTGTTCTCTCTTTTCCCAAAGTTTCATAACTCGACCGCATTACACTAGGGCATGCTCGCTAGCAGGACCATTATCAGGTCCTCTTGAGCCGCCAAGGGCCAGCCACTGTTGCCGGAGCTTTGCCTATCTTATCTATTCCTCGACTACTGCGGATAGTAGCCACAACTGGTCCAACTTGTAAGTAAGGAATCCGCAAATCAAACGGCTAAATAACTTGCCTGAGGCGACATAATTAAGAGACTGGAGCTTTGTTGGCGTCTTTATAAGACTTACACCTCCTTAGGGAAGTGTTATCGCCAACTTACAGGTAAGGAAATGAAGGCTCAGAATCATGAAGTAACCAGCCTGACGTCACACAGCTTAGATGGAGGGGGACGGGAATTTGTGTCCCGATGTCTCTAAAACTGGGTGTAATTCAGAAATCTTAGTATAAAATAATAAATTGGGAGCAAAACAAGGAAAAGACTCAGTCCACCTATGGAACTGTTCAAACATGGCAATTTTGCTGTTTTTAGTCCACTTAGAATGAAGTCTTAAGAAAAAGAGAACCAGTTGTCATGTGGCTTGAATAAGCTGCCCTTTGGGAATGTAATTTTGAATATAGGCCAGTTCCAACCTCATTACACAATATTGCATCCCGCCAAAGCCAAGGGAAGCAATGGCCTCCCCATGCACCAAACTGCTAATAACGTCAGCCACTTTAAAGCATTTAGTAGATATTACACAATTGAGACTGGCCAAGTTACATAATGTCTTACTGCACACATGGTATTACATGAAATGAAAAATATAATATACCAGTCCAAATTAGGGGAGGGGGGCCAAACTATAGTCTGGAACTCAGTTTTCCTGTGACCTACGGTTGCTCAGCCCTCCTTAGACCACGTTTTTGTCTCTTGAGCACATCTTTTCCTAATGATAGAAGAGTCACACAGCCCTCACTCTTTCCTTGTTGACATAAATGATTGATGTCTTTTGAATCCTATGATACTGACGGATTTTTACAATTAAACACATGGCTCTCTGAGCAGAGTATTGCCTAAGAGGAGTTTAGCAAGTTTCAGACAAGCATGTTACTGGAAGGCAGAATACCCTCTCTCCTCCCCTCTTTCTCAAGCTTTATTAGTCGCAGATGGTCTGATAAGTCTTATGTACACACGTAACCGCATTCTTACAAGCTTGTCTTTAGAAATTATAATGCTTTTGGTTGAGAAGCAGCAGTCTATAAAATTGCATCCCAAATTCTTAAGTGTCACTATGAAAACATTTGGCACCTGCCTCCAACAATAGGTCTTTCTACTAAATCTAATTAGAAATAAAATTATCTAGGCCAAGCGCGGTGGCTCATGCCTGTAATCCCAGCACTTTGAGAGGCCGAGGCGGGTTGATTACCTGAGGTCAGGAACTCAAGAACAATCTGGGCAACATGGCCAAACCCCGGCTCTACTAAAAATACAAAAATTAACCGGAGGTGGAGGCGGGTGCCTGTAATCGAAGCTACCAGGGAGGCTGAGGCAGGAGGATCACTTGAACCTGGGAGGAGGAGGTTGCTGTGAGCTGAGATCGTGCCTCTGCATTCCAGCCTGGGTGACACAGCAAGACTCTGTCTCAAAAAAAAAAGAAAGAAAATTATCTAAGTGTCCTTACAGTAACTGAATTTCTGCCTCCCTGGGATAGAGGAATAAAATAGGAAATGCCATATGTTGTTTAGAGAGGAACTTAAGCTTATGGACTCCCAAACATAAGTTTTAGAAGTAGTATAATTATGTATGTAATTATTTTTATTTTACTGAGAAATTTTGTGATTTTCTTCCAAATTTTCATATCTTCAAATATGTCAAGAACGATGACTAAGTAATCATGCTATACATTTATCTCAATATGCATTTGACATTTTTGTCAAAGTGGTATTTGAAATCCCGTTGTTATATTTTCTTCTGAGAATAAAACAATATATGTTCATTTTATAATTTTGACATCTATATTTTAGAAAAAAAGTACATCTATGTTTTAGAGACCACAGAAAACATTTTAATTAAAATCACCTATAACTCCCCACACACTCTCTATTAGCATTTAGTGTATTTCCTTATGTTTTCTATGCCTAAAGGTTTGTTATAAAATTAAAACCATGCTGTACGGAATTTAGAATCTTCCTTATCTCATTAAGTATTTATAAATGGAGTATTATTTACTGTTACTAAATTTTCTCTAAGATATCATTTCTATGGTTGAAGACTATTACAATCACTTATCAAATGTTTTAGGATATTTTCAGACTTTATTGCAGTTTACAGATGATGCTGGAATGAACACTACGTTGCATCATCTTTGTCAAGATCTCTACATTCTTAGGATAGATTCCTAAAAGTAGAAATACTGGGTCAGCATTTCTTTAAGGTGCTGTGTGACGCTGCAAAATTACCTTCCAGTATTAAATATTGCCTTGCTTGTAACCTGAAAATGTCATGAATCAAAATCATATCTTGTTTTAATCAACTTGTTTATAATCAGTAATGCTAAACACTATTTTTTCATGTTATTATTTGTACCATTTACTGAAAATGATCTCTTCATGTCCATTGTCCATTCTTTTTCTATGGCAAATTAGTTTCTTGTTAATTTGTAATCATGCTTTCAACAGAAACAGAACTATTTTATAATAGTTACATACTAACGGTGCTCCCCCAGATTTTCCCTTGTGGTACATTTTATACAAACACTGCCATCCAGATCATCTGGGTCATTTTGGGATACCAACATCGATCATCTTTTCTGACAGTTCCATTTTCTTGTAGAAAATTACCTCTCCCCAAATAGGCATAGTCCTGGCAAGCGAGCAATTTCAAGCAGTAACCTCAAAAGTGAAGGTCAGATCCTTCTTCCACATTCCCACCACCATTCCATTTACCCTATAGGCCTGGTGGACTGAATCTCAAGGGATGAGGGAGCCAGTGATCTTTGGGGTTGAGCTTATTGAACAGAGACAGAAGCAGTCCCAGCAGCAGCTTTACCCTGACCAGTAAAACCTAGGAAACTTTTACTTTCCAGGTTTTGTGGGTCTTTTTTTTCTTCTTCTTCTTCTTTTAATCTTTTTGTTATTGCCTTCGCTCCTGCTGTTCTTTCACTTTGTCTTGATTTTGTAAGGCCCTGGTGCCCCTTTCTTTCAGATAGCAAGTCTGCATTCATTATTTGTCCCCAGTAATCCTCACTGACATAATCTGTATGACTTCTGTGCCCTTCAGTCCACCTGACAGTCTGTGGATTAGCAACCATTCATTTCATTCATTCATTCACAAGCATCTAATTGGTAATGTTAATTAACCAATGCACATGTTTCTCTGGAGATACAGAGTATAGAGCAAGATGTTGTATCCCCAGTCACCTGATGACATAAATCACTTCAACCACCATAACAGTGACTTACTGAAAGGTCAGAACAGTGTCGTTAGTGGGGCTCAATTTTTTGTGAAAAAAATGACAGTGGCTAAGACCAAAAGTCTCAAGAGAGAATGAGGAACACAGCAGCACAGCAGATATTGCCAAGATGTGCAGAGTATTGTGTTTCTGTATCCTCATTTCAGCTTCTTGTGGCCCATTTGTATGTTTCATCATTTTTTCCAGCAACGGTAACTTGTGAGCTGTCTACCATGTGACTATAAAGGCCCCACACTGACGCCTACAGCTCCCCCTGCAATACCAGAGATGAGTCTTCTCATTACCCATAGCCAGTCCCTGTAAAGCTTTTTCATATCCAACAAGCCCAAAAGGATCCAACTCCCCCTATCTAATGACTTATTTGAAATATTTCTGTATTTTCAATGTTTCCATAACTTTTTCTTTTTTATTATTATTATACTTTAAGTTCTAGGGTACGTGTGCACAACGTGCAGATTTGTTACATATGTATACCTGTGCCGTGTTGGTTTGCTGCACCCATTAACTCGTCATTTACATTAGGTATTTCTCCTAATGCTATCCCTCCCCCAGCCCCCCACCCACCCAAAGGTCCCAGTGTGTGATCTTCCCTGCCCTGTGTCCAAGTGTTCTCATCGTTCAATTCCCACCTATGAGTGAGAACATGCGGTGTTTGGTTTTCTGTCCTTGTGATAGTTTGCTCAGAATGACGGTTTCCAGCTTCATCTATGTCACTACAAAGGAAATGAACTCATCCTTTGTTATGGCTGCATAGTATTCCATGGTGTATATGTGCCACGTTTTCTTAATCCAGTCTATCATTAATGGACATTTGGGTTGGTTCCAAGTCTTTGCTGTTGTGAATAGTGCCGCAATAAACATATGTGTGCATGTGTCTTCATAGTAGCATGATTTATAATCCTTTGGGTATATACCCAGAAATGGGATAATGTTTACATAACTTTTATACTTTTGTTTTCATGGATTTGCACATTTATACAAACTAGCATGATTAGTAAATAAGCAAACTTGCAAAAAGCCATTTAAAAATGAATATTTGGAATAATACAATTATATGCCAACTGATTGCTGCAATTGTATTAAAGAACTATAAGCGCAACTGAATTCAGTTTCCCAAAAAAGACAAAGAAAAACAATCCATAAACTCCACAAGAAATCTTTGCTCACTCCAATGTCCTGGAGACTTTCCTCAATGTTTTCTTTTAGTGGTTTTACAATTTGAAATCTTAGATTTAAGTCTTTAATCAAATTTGTAAATAAAATAAAGGATAATAGTAACTTACAGGTTAAGTCCATAGGGCTACTGTGTTTAAAAGGATTACGAAGGGAGCCACATATATGAATAGCTTTTAATGGAAAACTAATTGTAAATGGTATATAAGAAAACTATCCTTGGATCAAAACAAAGCCTTTAACCTATTTTGAGTTGCTTTTGTGTATGATGAGAGATAGACAGGGATTTGGTTCCATTCTTCTGCATATGGATATCCAATTTTTCCAGCATCACTTATTAAAGAGACTGTCTTTTCTTCAGTTGATATTCTTGGCACCTTCGTAAATCACGAATTCACTGTAGATGTGTGAATTTGTTTCTGGGTTCTCTATTCAGTTCCATTAGTCTGTGTGTCTGCTTTTATGCCACTACCATGCTGTTTTGGTTACTATGGCTCACAGTATAATTTGAAGTAAGGTAATGTAATTCCTCCAGTTTTGTTCTTTGTGCTTAGGATACCTTTAGCTATTCTGGGCCTTTTGTAGTTCCATATAAATTTTAGTATTTTTTTTTCTAAGCAAATGTTTTCTTTAAAATAAAAGAATAGAAAAAGAAAGACTTGTTATAAATGTTGTTTAATGGTTGTAAGAATGGTAAAACCTCCCAGGGTGAGAGTCGATTTGATCCCTGCCTGTGTGCTTTCTAATCACTTAGAACCTCCGGAGAATTATGGAAATGTTTTCTTGGCAAACATTTGCTAATAGCCAAGGAGTTTGGAAAACATTTTCATCTTCCTGCATCATTCTTCATTTTCCAGTAGAAAAGTCATCCTGTGGACAGTCACACTAAACCATTGCTGGTATCGTTTTTCACATTGTACAATCTGTTGCCTTAAAGGTGCACTTTTAAACTCATGCCTTAGGCTAGTTTGCAAGGCCAGTGAAGACACCCTTACCCCACACCCCACATAAAGCAAAAGAATTTCTCAGAAACGTCTCAGCTTCAGTTGCGCTCAGGGCGTTCCTGGGAATTAGAACTCCTCTGTAGGAAAAAATATGTATATGTGGAACAATCTGTTAGTTGACTTGCTGACCCTGAATTACAGAACCTCTGCCCAAAAATGTGATTCTTCTATCCTTATAACAACAAAAAATCAGGGAACAAATTTCAGAATTATAGACCCTTAACATTAAAATACACTGGAAAAGACCCTTGGATGTCAGGAACACTGCAATTTTTTACTCATCTCCTATTCAGTGCTGGTACTTGCATAACTCTGTGAGCTCCAAAACTCCTAGGATCAGATGAATTTATCATATTCAGAATTCTATGGATTTCAGAAATTATATACAATTCGTATAGCATATATTATGTAATACCTCTGATGAGGTCTGGGGCTGCACCCCATAGTTAAACACCCTTATATATCTACAGCAAAAGATGTGAATAGGCATATTGCATGGAAAAATAGACTGTAAATAGCTTCAAATCAATTCAGATCAGGTTTTGCTGCCAAGTGAGTCACATATAAAACTTTCGGTTTTCAGAAATTTTGGATTTTAGAATTATGAATTAGTGATCATGGACCTGAACAGAATTGAGGAAAACAGAATTGAGGAAACTCTGCAGACAAGCAAGAACTCTTTAAGAAGACTTTTCTACCACAACCAATTCATCCAGTGTCTTAGAGATCAATATTTTTTGTCAACTAATCAGAGGCGTTGCATTTTTCTCTTATTAACAATTGCATATAACAAGTAGATTCAAAACCCACTTGAGAGTCATTGTTGGGAAGATTTTTAAACTGAATTAGAAATGTCTATTTCTAAGCTTTTTAAAGTGAGCAGATATGAGGAGTTTTGTAGATGATACGTGTTTTCAGAAGTCAATCGGTTAAGAAGGAAGCACTGCAAAAGGCCTGCTTTCAGAATGCTGTCACCATAGCCTAAGTTGCCTTCAAAAGTGGAAACTCTCTAATTTGTTATTAAAGTGACACTTTTATTTTGAAGGGACAATGCTAATTTCTTTTAAAAATTCTGCTTTACTACCATAGAATTGACAGTACTTGTTATCATAGAAAAGACAGAAGGTAAAGCACTAGTGTTTTTAGAAAATAAGAATAAGAAAATAATTTGACAACTGTGAAACATACTCTGCCATGATATAATCAGTGTTCTTATCCGTGATACAGAATGTTTTCATAATCACTCATCATCTCTGCAGAGAACAGTGAACAGTTTACTACAAATGCCTGTCTTTGATAATATTATCAATATGTGTTAGTCAGGGTTCTCCAGATAAACAGAACCAATAGGATATACAGAGAGATATATAAAATAGGAATTTACATTAGGAATTGGTTTGCACAATTATGGAGACTAAGAAGTCCCACAGTCCCCAATCTGTAAGCTGGAGGCCCAAGAAAACTGGTGATACCATTCCAGTCCAAGCTTGAAGACTGAAGAACCAGGTGGAGCTAATGGGGTATGTCGCAGTCCAAGTTCCAAGGCCTGAGAACAAAGAGTGCAGATGTCCTAAGGCAGGAGATGAATGTCCCAGCTCAAAGAGAGTCAATTCATGCTTCCTCTGCCTTTTTGTTCTTTTGGGGAGCTCAATGGATTGTATGATGCTCAACCAAATCGGCAAGGGTGGTCTTCTTTACTCAATCTATGGATTCAAATGCTAATCTCTCCCAGAAACACCCTCACGAACATATCCAAAAATAGTGTTTTATCAGCTATCTGGGCATCCCCTAGCCCAGTCAAGTTGACATAAAATTAACCATCAAATATATCAACAAAATCTTATAGCAAATTTTTGCCCTTCTAGCTTCAACTTCTTTGCTACAAGAACATTTTGCGTTTTTATTAAAAGCAGTGAATACATTTATTTTTGGAGCTATCTCTGTATCCTTATCCTAGAATTTAAGTTTTATTCCAGTCAAAGCAACTGTTCCATCAGTACACTAAGACAGTTTTTTTCCATAAAACATTGTTTTTATAGTGGAAATCATATGCATTGGAAATGTATTTTTCTTCTTCAATACATAATTCTTTTTTGCTCAGTTGCTCTCAGCCTTATAGGAACAACACATCTTTTATTTTGCATTGTCCTCTTTGTCATCTTGAAATTAAATTAATTCCTAATTTCAAAATACATAAAATACACTGACAATAAATAAAAGATAAATAAGAGAAAGTAAATTGTAATAAAATAGAATGTCTCCTAATACGTAAAATTCTTGAAGAGAATTAATAAAGGGGTCAGGTATTTGTGCTATCTATGATGAATATATTTTATTTAAGAAGTAAAACAGGGTCCAGGCATGGTGGCTCATGCCTGTAATCCCAGAACTTTGGGAGGCCAAGACAGGTGGCTCACTTGAGGCCAAGAGTTCGAGACCAGGCTGGCCAACATGGTGAAACCCCATCTTTACTAAAAACATAAAAATCAGCCGGGTTTGGTGATGCCCACCTGTAATCCCAGCTACTTGGGAGGCTGAGGTGGGAGAATCGCTTGAACAAAGGAGGCGGAGGCTGCAGTGAGCCTAGATCACACCACTGCACTCCAGAATGGGTGGCAGATCCAGATCGTCTCAAAAAATAAGGAAGTATAAAAATTTTCATCTAATTATTGTCTACATTATTGCTTCTCAAATTTTTATGTACATAAAAGTCACCTGTGGATCTTGCAAAAATATGGATTCTGATTCACCGGTCTAGGGTGGGACATTTCTAGCAAGTTCAGAGTAATTCCAATGCTCTGGTCCAAGGTCCACATTTTGAATAGAGTGAGTCAACATCATTTCTTTATATGGATATTTGAATGTGATAGTTACAACTGTGGCCTGATAAAATTATTACTGTCAGTGATATAACTTTCCAAATAGCCTCAAATCGATTCAGATCTAGTTTTGCTGCCAAGCGAGTTATGAACAATCAGTTCATGGTTATTAAATAAGCAAGACTTGGTGGTGAGCGACTATCAGCAAAGTTCCAAACAAAGTACATTTTCTCCTCCATTTTACACTAGTTACATTCCCCCAAAATGTAGTGTATATGAAAAGAGTGCAAACAATATATTGAATGTTTATATATAAAACAGAGTGAGATATGGGCTCAGAGAATTAGCAGGCTTTTCGGTTACTTGAATGTCCAGTAAGACCATTGGAAGTTTTGCAGGACAAGGGACAGTCCCTCAATGTATAATACTATCCCATGCCTACAAGGACTTCTAGCATCCTTGGCCTCTACCCACTAAATGCCAGTAAGTGCCTCCCAGTCACTGTGTTGACCAAAGATGTGTCCCTATTTCCAAAATGTCCCAAGGATGCAGTATGCCTTCTGCTGATCGCCACTGCTTAAATAAAACATAGAAATTACTTCTTTTTTTTTTTTTTTTGAGACGGAGTCTCACTGTGTCGCCCAGGCTGGAGTGCAGTGGCGGGATCTCAGCTCACTGCAAGCTCTGCCTCCTGGGTTTACGCCATTCTCCTGCCTCAGCCTCCCGAGTAGCTGGGACTACAGGCGCCCGCCACCTCGCCCGGCTAGTTTTTTGTATTTTTTAGTAGAGACGGGGTTTCACCGTGTTAGCCAGGATGGTCTCGATCTCCTGACCTTGTGATCCGCCCGTCTCGGCCTCCCAAAGTGCTGGGATTACAGGCTTGAGCCACCGCGCCCGGCGAAATTACTTCTAATATATAATTAAAGCAAAATCTAGCATAAGCCAAGACATTATAGAAACATCCATTTTTTCCTCCAGTGCTATATAGCAAGCATCCCACGTTGTGTAGTTTGTCCTAACACTTGTTCCTTAAATTCTTCCACAATATTTTTTATGCATCTTTTGAAGTTATTTCCTGATATTTGGTTACCATATTGTTTTTCTTACGTTATTTTAATTATTTTACTTCAGCAAGAAAACTTAAGGGAGGGTGTCTGTGTTCATCCAAATATTTTATTAACTTAATTTCTTATTTTAAAACAAAATAAGTGAAAATTTAATGCTTTCTACTCTGCAGGGAATTGTGAGACTAGTTTTTTGTTGTTGTTGTTTAGTTGTACAGTTTAATATTTGCTCCTAGAAATTCTGATTTTACACATCACAAACAGAAATAAATTCTAATCAGAGAGTATCTTCCATAAATTCTATTCTCTTGTCTGTAATGGAATAATTCCTATAGACTTGAAACCTATGAAAATAGATTGATTTGATATTAATGTATAATATGTACAGATGAAGAATTTTTTCTCATAAATTTGTTAACAAATCTAGAACTTAAAAAAATCTGTTAAGCTAACACTTAAGTGAGATGGACTGTCATAATGAATGTTGAAATGTAATTCGGTTCAACAGATGCAAGTGAGGAATATACTCATTTATTTTCTTTCATTTTGTTCTTGGAGTTTTCTCCATATGATTCAACTGTTCACCAATTAGAGCAGATAGATAATAAGCAATGATCATTTGTAGTCTTACGCAAATTACGTATGTATCACCAAAATTTTGTATATAAATATTGAAGACAACAGTGAATGAGTTAAATCTGTTGAACGAAAGATAGAGAACAATAAGGCTCAATCTTCAACTCTCTAATTAAGAAACATGAACCAAAGGGAGTGGAGGAGGGTAAAAGGAGAGAAAGATAAAGGAGAAGTAATTGTCTTAGGAATAAGTTATAAATTAAGCTGGCTTGCTGGAGACTCTGGATAATGTCTGAACTGTGGCCCACCAGGAAGACAGAGTGACAACATTCTCCACAAGTCTCACTCTGGTAAAAGGGATGTGTCTAACGAATTCTTGATTTGCATTGTTCGTAACTTGCAATGAAGAGATCTGCTATTGAGGATTTAATTCGGACCCGCGAGGAAGAACTGGTTGGTGAGATAGCAATAAGGAGAATCTTGGCAGAAAGTGTGTATTTTTATCTTAACATTTACAACAGCCTCAAATAGGAACCCTGAGGCTACTCACATGCAAACTCTAAACATTAGAAAAGCAGATTTCACAAAAACATTCAAAGAAATTTTGACATGATTGTGTAGTGAGAGACTCTTTAAGGGACGTTTTTAGAGTTTCCTGTCCCTCTGAAGCACAAAGAGACCAAGTGGAAAGGGGGATCCAAAAGCAATGACATATTCAAAGAGTAAGAATTGTTTTAGGAAGATGGAAGCCTGGAATAACGAAAGACTCATGACAAATACTAAGTTCACATTTTAAAACTATTTCATAAAGCTATAGTTGGAGCAAGAAAGAGGAAGAAGAGATGGAACCATTGCTGGGTCAGACCAGGAAAAGAGAATGCAGAAATTACTTAACTGTTACTTTAGCATTGTCCCTATCAAAGGGAATAATTTTTATGCTGAACAATTGAGAACAGCCACAAGGGTTAAGTCTAAGATAAGTGAAGAATCAGATAGGAAGAGAACTCTTAGCTTCTTTAAATTCCCTTCTTCAAACACAGATGCTTGATATTCCAGGACACTAAAAATAGTGTAGATGCATTTGCAGAACCCATGCTCGGTAATATCTGAGGAGCCATAGAGAAGATGAATCACCAGAAGACTGGAAATCACAATCTGGTTTTCAGGGTTTCAGAAAGAAAGCTTTAGATGTGGCTCTAGATAATATGTACTAATGAACTTTATTCAACCACAATTTATTGAACACCTAACATATGCCAAATGCTGAGCGTGATTTTGGTAACACAATGATAAGAAAATCTAGTCCCTAACCCACAAGTAGCTTGCATTCTAGTGGGGGACCCAGATTAAAACATGAAAAGTTACCTTGCTACATTAGGAGTTAATGCTGCGATGGAAACAGGAAATAGGTGTTGTGGAAGGCAGAAAGGGAGAGCCTATCTGTTCCTGGGGAAGTAGGCAGGGCTTAGGTGCAGATGAAAAGACCTTTACTAGCTGATGGAAATGCTAGGAATGAGAATGGGGAAAAGGCAGACAGAACAACCCTGAGAAGTAGCATGGCACATCAGGGAACTTCAATTGAATCAAAGCAACATTTATAAAGGACATGGAGCTTGCGGGTTGAGGTTGAGGAAAGCTGTAACCAAACGGCCTTGTATACATGCTACAGAATACGAGCTTGATCCTTTAAGAGAGCTGTCTTTAATCTGGGCCTATAAAGTCTCTGAAGTTGCGTGTGTGTATGTGAATGCATCTATCCTAATGTCCTGCAGCTTACTACCCTGGATTTACAAAACATGATCATACCTCATTCCCTAGTTTAAGCTGTCTATCTCTTGCCTTTACCCTTAATCCCCTAGACTTGAGGCTCTGCTGTTTCTCAGACTGCAGCCTCTGGCTTCCTTCACCAACAGTGATTGTCACTCCTTTCTTTTTGCCCTTTTGCAGTGCATCAAATTGCAATTGAACCAGCACAGCTGGCCACAGAAAAACTTGAGTTATGAGAATGAATGTCTAGAATCAAGTGGGGCTTTAAGCTGGTTGGAGCTGAAGAAATCAAAGAACTATGAGGCTGGGGCATTTAATGGATCATCCACAAGGCCACTGAAGGCACTAAAGGTAATCGTGAGAATTGGCATTGTGAGTCAGACTGTAAACCATGCCCTAAAGCCCATACTCAAAGTGGAATATTAACCTGGATATCAAGAGTTGAAAATGAGAATCGGCAAGATTGTGGTGCAGTCAGGTGGCAAAATCTCAAAGACGCAGGGTTTTTTACATAGGAAAAGAAGGGTAGTCACTGGGAAATAGGAGTGTGAGTTTAGGAGTATTCTCACACTGCCTCCAGACCACATGGTATTGTTCCAGTATCCTCATGATGAAGCAGGAGCTCTCAGAGGGGTCCAGGGAACTCACCCATCCAAGGACTGGAGTAGCATTGCTCCAAGTACTGCAGAGCTGGAAAACCCAGTTTGATCTTTGAGATAGCATCAAAGGCAGAAGCAAAAGCAAAAGACAGGCGAACAATCAAAACAGGCAATTTCATGGGGCTACAGGGAGAGGCAAGATTAAAATATTGGGTCACAGTTTGAAATAACGAATAATGAGCCAGAACAGGCATATAGTGGGGAATAGAAGAGTGAGTGGTTGTGTTGGGTCTGAAATTTAACATTCTATGAAATGTGTATATTGGTTCCTCTTTCACAGCCAGACTCCCTCTCAAAGCGTCTTAGGAACTACAAGCAGAGACACAAGGCCCCACCACTATTTACGCCAAAAACAGAAAAAAGGAGATGGGGAAGTACAAGTAGTTCATTTTGTGTAGTGGCGTTAAGGAACCCTCAAAAAACAGAAAACAACTTGCCCAACTTTGCTAGGTTTACCAACAGATGAGCAGGCAGCAGGAAAACTCATGGAGCTTCAAAGTGAAGCTTGGGAGGCTTAAGGTTGCTTGCTTAAGGTTTTTAATTCTTTAGTTGCACATAGTCTGACATAGAAAAGGACATATTCAAAGAGTAAGACATAAAAACCTCAGGCAAAAGTGCCTGCTCTCAGAGGCTTACTCATCCTGGAGGTGAAAGGTCTTTGGTCTTCATCCATCAGAGGAACCTCGCATCCCACCTTCTTCACACTCTGGGTCCTGCCTTGGCACATAAATTACACTTGGTATCATACATCTGGGTCCCACCCCAGCCAACTTATTCTTAACATTTTTGGAGAATGCCCTTCACTATCCTCATGGGCACTTTACCAGCGTAACTTTCTTTTATATATTGTGTGAATATCCGTAACTTACCCATAAAATAATGTTTCCTTAAATTTAACAAATATTTATTGTGCTGCTTTTTTTTCCTTTATAACTTTTGCATGTAAGCAAGCCCAACTCATAAACAGAAAGGTCGCAACATTTTTCAACTGAAGATGAAATCATCTCAAAGTGTTGTTGGCAAAAAGAGGGGTAAGCTTTGATGGGCTGAAGATGGAGGAACTGTGCTATCTCACGATGGCACGCTTCCGGCAGACGGCAGTGAGTGGAGCAGCATTGCAGGAGCACGAGCCACATAGTATTGTTCTGCAAGAGGTTCAGGATGAGAAGCTTGTTTAGAGGACAAAGAAACACAGGCTCCAGAAGTGTATTGGTCGGGGTTCTCCAGGGGGACAGAACTAAGATGATATACGTATGTACGACAGGGTATTTTTTAGGGAGAATTGGCTCACATGGTAACAAGGCAAAGTCCCACAGTTGACTGTCTGCAAGCTGGGGAAGAAAGAAGCCAGTAGTAGCTCAGTCCAAGTTCGAAAGCCTCAAACCAGGGAAGCCAACAGTGCAGACTTCAGTCTGTGGCTGAAGGCCTGAGAGCCCCTAGCAAATCACTGGTACAAGTCCCAGAGTCCAGAGGCCGAAGAACCTGGAGTTTGATAACCAAGGGCAGGAGGAGCAGAAGGAAGAATCCAGCATGGGAAAAAGAAGGAAGCCAGAAGACCCAGCAAGCAATGTCATCCCACTTTTTCCACCTGCTTTGTTCTAGCCTCGCTGGCAGCCGATGGGATGGTGCCCACCCACATTGAGGGTGGGTCTTCCTTTCCTAGTCCTCTGGCTCAAATGGCAATCTCCTCTGGCAACACCCTCACAGACACACCCAGAAACAGTACTTCACCAGCAACCTAGGCATCCTTCAATTCACTCAAGTTGACACCTAATATTAACCACCGCGACAGGTAAGGCTCCCACCTAAGTTAGCAATGGGAGCTGATGAGTAAGAGGGGACAAAATACGCAGCACATGCGAGGATGAGTAACTGGTGCATCTGTATTGGGGAGTAAGCTGAGAGTGACCAGGATGTGGGGCAAGGTGGGAGTTAATTGGCAGGAATTGTTAATAGCTCTGAGGTGCTGTGTAGAGTTATTTCCATGCAGAAACAAACTGTGGTTTCTGGTGGTATCAAAGGCCTGTGGGTGCTGGCAGGTTGTAGTGCTCTCTGCTGAGAATGTTCCTCAACTTCCTTGCTTTTGTTTGCTTGTTGTTTTTAATCCAAATTCAGAAGAATGGGGAGGAAGGAACTGGGCAGGAGAGGCAAATATGAAGGTGGAAAGGATTTAGGCAGAGATGCTGAGCTAATCTACATGATAAAGATCTAGGAGAGTGAGGAAAGGAGAGGAAGAAAAATGTACATAAGAATAGGATAGAGGGAAAGTGCTAGAATGTGGGGGCCAAGAGGATCCAGAGTGGCTTCAGGAGAAGGCTTGAGCCCCTTGTTACTTGGAGTCTGAACTGGATCCCACTTTATGGTCATCATGTTATGTAAATATCAAAAATTATCTTTTCAAATGATGCTTGTGGTCATTGCACTGTGACTCTGACTATGATTGTGTAAACTAAGCCACATAGAGCCCCAGGATTTCTTGGATTTCACAATGTTTGTTGTTGGAGAAGTTACTACAGTGGGAATTCCATATGAAGTCCAGGGAAGGCATAAATTAGTCCTGTGTTGTTTCTTTCAGTGTCATGTGGGAATTAGTAAGGCTCTTCAGTGATTTCAGGAAATCTGGCCTCTAAAGAGATTATTTTTCAACTTGTTGAAAAAAAGGCTTGCTTGTAATTTGTAGACACATAAAAGAAAACAAACGAAAATGAGATGCACAAGCAGCCAATTTGCAAAATAAAAAATAAAATGACAAATGAACAAATCAATAAGTAAGTGCCTCACAGGAAGTTTAGAAACAAAAATAGAGCACAATAAAATAACATGTTTTAATGTGTTAAATCTAAACACATTTTTTTTGCTCTTAATGACCTTTTTTTTAATGACTTTTTTTTTAAGACCTTTGTTAGTGAGCGTGGAGTGAGGGAAAGCAGGCAGACGTGTTCGTTGTTGGGAAGAGTTAAATATTTTTCAGGATAATTTGGCAAATACATATCAATACGTTCAAACTTTTTTCTTACCCTTTAGCCTAGAAATCCCATTTGTAGGATTTTATCCCAAGGTAACAATTATGGATTTATTTTAAAATTAAGAATATTAATTATAATACAATCTGTAATCACAAAAAATAGATATCACATAAAAATCTTATAATCATGTTTACCTAAATTATTGTACAATGAAATAATAAAATACTATAAACTTATTAAAATATATTTTTGAATGATAGTTACTAATGTGAAAAAAGTAATCACAATTTAAACTGAAATTCTAAAATCAAGATGCAAAACTTATTGGCCTGGGCCTGAGAATTGCTGTGTAAAACTAAGCAAAGCCTTCCCTTTCACTCACCTTTATGGCCACGGAGTTAGATTGACATAAAAGCCTTCCGAGGAAAAATATTTGCACCACATCCACATTTGGGTTCAGGTACAACAGATATGTCCAGCATACTCATAGGGGACAGGAGGGGGCTTGCAGAGAAGGACTCTGGGGCCCTTGGGTGTCACAGAGTAAATAGGAGACTGGTAAGTTGAGCTGAACTTAGCAACAGTTTTAGGCACAGCAGGAAAAGGATCTCAAAAGTTTCATCCCAAGTCCTTCAGAGGATCCAGGACAGTCAACGCATACCCCAAAGTGGTATTAGAGGTAGACGTGTGTTATTTAAGAATGCGGGGCAATCAAGTTGCTTTCAAGCTTTGTATTTAATCTCCATTTTAAATTCATGTTTTGCATTTTAATCCGCAGTGCTTCATTAATTATTTTAATATAAAACTAAAGTTCCTTCTCCTATCCTTACATTAAATGGATGCTCCAACAGATGCTCTGTGGGTGTCCTGGGGCATTGAGTCCCTCTGGCACATCACTGAGCACTGCCAGGATCACAGGCATCTGATTTAAGAAACACATTCTGGTGGATCTGGAAAAGTGTGTGTGCCTGAGGAATTAAAGCTGTATGGGTATCAAAAGAGCAATCTAACTAAATGCTGTCTGAGCAGGCATAGAGCTGCCTTGCACCAAGTGGGCTGAAGGCATCAAGACAAAGCATTGGGAGAGGTTGATCTTTGGGAGTGCAGCCTTGGCTGGGTGGGTAAGAAGGCATTCAGTAGTCTCCAACTTCTGGGGGTGGTGGCAGTACCTCCTTTTGGCAGAGATAAGGCAGCTAGTTTGGCAGAGCCTCAGATTGACAGAAACATAGAGACTCCCCAAAATACATATGTTGGAGGGGAGATCACAATGATTTTACTTGGGTCTTAAATTCATTTAATGTCGGTAAGGCTTTATAATAAAGTTGAGTTATCTCTTCCATGATATTATTTGGGGCTATTGAAGAAAGGGCTGTATCAAGTAGGGCAAAGCCTTGGCCACAGAAGGTTGTAATGCCAGACAGTTTACTGGCCACTACTGGCTGGTGGCTTCCACTGGACATCAGCAAGACTACCTGGGTACCTGCGTGGCTCCCTGGTGCAGATGACAACTTGCATTGGCTGAGGCTGTGTTCTCTTGATCTTGGTCTGCTCCTGGCTGTGATAACTCCTTGACTTCTTCTGATCTGGTTTCCTTGACTTCCTCTGATCTGGTTTCAAGAATAGTCACTCTTACAAACATGTATGCAAACATTTCTGTTTTAGACTTACTTTTTTTGACCTTAAAGTTCCGAGATTTCTCACCATTTTTTTCTGGTTTTGTTGTATTCGTGTCTTCTCAATGTTTGAGCTGGGGGAAGGGCAGGCATGGAGTGAACAGTTGAGGGGATTTCATAAGATGTGTGTAAGGCACGAGGGTAGGGATGGAGTAGGGAGGAGTGAACATAAAAAACAAGCTGAAAAGAAATGAACCAAAATGCCTACAGTCGTAGGAGGTGAGATTCTGTGTGGCTTTTCTTCTTTATGCATTTGTTTTCAAAACATTTCTACAAATAGACACTTATTACTTTTATAAACAGAAAACTATTCATGAATGTTATTATGTTTCTAAGATGAGAAAGAATCACAATGTTATTATTTTTCTAAGATGAGAAAGAATCACAATGAGCTAGCGAGAATTCTCTAGGAATGAGTTATCATAAACAAACCTGATATGATATTTGGATAGACCTACTGAGCTGGTAAATCAGAAGAATACATATACATGGGATTTCTGATTATTTTATTATGTGAAAGCTAAATTGGTTGAATAAGCATATCCAAAAACTGCTTGCTATAATGTGTGAATATTAGCGTGGAGCTGTGTCTTCAGTAAATTGCCACAAGACTCTGTGTACCTTCATCTAATAATGTAGATGGAAATTTTAAAGTTGTGCTTATTAAATTTGCAGATGAAAACTAAGGGAAAATATCAAAATCAAGATTCACAATGATTTCACTTGAATTGGAGAGTGGGTTAAAATTACCAAGAATTTAAACAGTAATAGTGTAAAGTTTGACAAATCAACTTCACATATATGGGATTGGGGAGATGGCTGGTTTAACAAGACTTCATACAATAAAAGACCTGAGAGCTTCAGCTCACTGCAAGCTCAGTGGTATCTAAGAGCATGACAACAATGTTGCTGTGATGATAGGCAGTATTAATGAGACTGTCATACCTGGAACAGAGAAGTGGTATCTCCCCATTCTCTGACTAGATGACAAGTTTTATCACTTGTATGTATGTGCCCTTATTGGCCCAATTGCATTGGGTGTGTAGGATGGGGAGGCAGGAAAAGAGTGGTGCCTCATCCCGGAGAATTTTGGAGACATTCCCCAGTGCCAGAGGGGCAATGCTATGGCTGATGGTGATTTTGGAGTTCAAACATAACTCTGGACCCACTTAGATCTACTAATGAGTAGATACCTTATGCAATTTCCCTACCTTGTAATTTCCTCCTCTGTGAGAGTATTTGTGAAAAAATATTGCATAAGGACTGTAAAAAAATTGTTAGAGCTAAGTTTTGTTCTGAAGTCTAGGCCAAAACTGGATTTGAGATCAATGGATAGAAGAGGTTTTCTACTTTCTTTCTTTTTTTTTTTTTTTTTTGAGACGGAGTCTGGCTCTGTCACCCAGGCTGGAGTGCAGTGGCCGGGTCTCAGCTCACTGCAAGCTCCGCCTCCTGGGTTCCCGCCATTCTCTTGCCTCAGCCTCCTGAGTAGCTGGGACTAAAGGCGCCCGCCATCTTGTCCAACTAGTTTTTTGTATTTTTTTAGTACAGACGGGGTTTCACCATGTTAGCCAGGATGGTTTCGATCTCCTGACCTCGTGATCCACCAGTCTCGGCCTCCCAAAGTGCTGGGATTACAGGCTTGAGCCACTGCACCCGGCCTCTACTTTCATTTGCTAAAACCATGAACTTGGATTTGATCCTGGAAGGAGAAAATGTTTTTTGCAATGATGTCTATTAGGAGCTTACTGGTTGGACTGACTACTATTGATTGACTGCTTACCAAAAGTTTTTAAGATGACCTCTAGATATGCTCTCTGGTTTAGTCATCTGATTATAAAATTTGAAGAGTATTAGCTATGAGTGATTATAATCAAATAGACAATAAACTTCTTACAGTCAGGAAACATGTGCCTTTTAGGATTTTCATTTGTAGTCCTCCCCTCCCTCCCTCCCTCCCTCCCTCTGTCCCTTCCTTCCTTCCTTCCTTCCTTCCTTCCTTCCTTCCTTCCTTCCTTCCCTCCTTCCTTATATCTTTCTACAATGTCAAATACTGCTAAGCACAATGTAGTAGATGACTGATTTACAGTGATAGTCCCAATCTTTACATAACTGAGGGCCCCCAGGTCACGCTAAACTATTGCAAATTTAGACAAGACTAAGGAGGTTCTACAGCCAGCTGTATTTGCATGAAGCTGAGAGTCCACTGGGTAAGAAAAATCCTCCCACAGAAGGAAAGTCAAGGCCAGTAGCTGGGTCCAAAGATAATGGGCTAGACCACACTGTGACCATCTGCCAAGGACAAGCAGCAGCAGGAATCACTGCAGCAGCTGCAGAAGGCATGGGGCCCAGGGCCACCTGGAGGCAGCTGGAGGAAATGAGTGTGGGAGCCTGTGCTGCCCAAAGAGCAGGCTCCTGAGGGAGACATCTCCTGGAACATCCGAGCTGGGACAGAGTCCTGCAGTCCTGCAGGCAGGGTGAAGTCAAAGAAAATAGTGTGGACTAGAGAACCAGGGTTCTCATGTGTTTTAAACTATTTTGAAAAACAGAAGAGAAAACTGGTGTACATCCTTCAAGGGCATACTCCTGTATCTTTCCTCATGAGGAAAAGCTGGTAAAGGTAACACCTCCTCTGTGCTTTCAGAATGTCTACTGTTGACAAACACCATGTTTAGATTAGAAAGAGTCTACTGATTTTTCATTCCAAAGTTACACTCATATGTTAAAATAAAGGCTTTAATTCACTAAAAGTGCACCAAAAATGATGCAAATCTTTCTTCTAAGAAAATAGAGCATAAGGTTTTCCTAACTGAAATAATTATGTTTTTCAAAAACAAACTATAGAAATTGTTCCTCACCACATGTTCTCACTCATATGTGGAAGCTAAAAAAAGTTGATCTCATAGAAGTAGAAAGTAGAACAGAGGATACTAGAGGCTGGGAAGGATGGGGAACAGGGTAGGGGATAGGGAGAGGCTTATTAATGGATACAGTATTATAGCTAGAGAGGAGGAATAAGTTCCAGCGTTCTATACCACTATAGAATAATTCTGGTTAACAATAATAGATTGTATATTTTTAAATAGTTAGAAAGAAGATATTGAATGTTCCCAATATAAATAAATGATAAGTATTTGAGATGATTATTATGCAAATTAACCTGATATAATCACAATAGATTATACATTTTGAAACACCACTATGTTCCCCATAAATATGTACAATAGTTACATGTCGATTTTTCAAAATGGAATTAAATCTATGTTGTAAATGCTTCTCAGATTTAACCAACGCGTATGTGCTCTTTGAAATGTCTTTAATAAAAAACAACAAAAAAGGGCCGGGCGTGGTGGCTCACACCTGTAATCCCAGCACTTTGGGAGGCCAAGGTGGGCAGATCACAAGGTCAGGAGATCAAGACCATCCTGGCCAACATGGTAAAACCCACCTCTCTACTAAAAATACAAAAAAAAAAAAAAAAAAAATTAGCCTGGTGTGGTGGCGTGCGCCTGTAGTCCCAGCTATTCAGGGGGCTGAGGCAGGAGAATTGCTTGAACTCGGGAGGCAGAGGTTGCAGTGAGCCAAGATTGTGCCACGGCACTCCAGCCTGGGCAACAGAGTGAGACTCTGTCAAAAAAAAAAAAAAAGGAAGGAAGGAAAGAAAGAGGGAAAAGAAAAGATTGTCTTCTCTAGCCCAGAATTAACAAGAAAACTTAAAACAGTTTTTTTGAGAATTTTATTGTTATTAATACATAAAATATTCTTCATAGTGTTTGTGGGCTTCATTGGTCATAAGCAAACATTTATAGTACTTTAATAATGCTAGATTTTAATGTGCTTTTTAGTAGCACCTTGTAATCATATGGTCTGCCCTTGTTACTGTATTTTTTTATTTGTGGATATCGCGTCTGTACGTCAGTGAGCAATCCTCAGTTTTCAGCTTAGGCCAGTTCTGACCCTGATGTAGATATTAAAACCCTTTGAGTTATCATTGGCCTTAAAGTGCATATAGTTGAGTTTTATGATTTTTTTCTAGTTGTTTTTTTCCTATATGGAGGAAAGAGGAACAAAGGTAAATTGTTGGTGGCCTGAAGTGGATGTCTTCTGAGGATCACAACTTAATATTAAATGTGCATAGCCTTACCTTTGTTACACAGAACGTGTTCCATTTCCATGTTTACAAAATGTGTTATTAGGAAACATAGTATAATAAAATATGAAATGAGGCAGAAGGGTAGGCATTTGGCTTTTATTTTGCTTCTGGTACGGAGCTTTTGTCTCAATCTTGGAACAAACTGAAAAATAGAAGTTGTTAAACTACGCTGAAAATAATGATTCAACAAGAGCAGGACCCAGATTGATTCCCCTCTTTGGAATTATGTGAATGAAATTCACTTAGAGGATAAAAGGGGATGGAAAAGATTAGTGGATGACACTAGAAAGGTTTTTTTTTTTAAATATAATTTTGGTTAATTGAGTATTAAGAAAAGCAAAGGGCAAATATTTGGTAATTTATGTATGCATGTCTATGTGTGTGTGTCTCTCTGTGTGTGTGTAAATGGTAAGTCTGTGTGTGTGTAAATGGTAAAACATGTCTGTGTGTGTGTGTGTGTGTGTGTAAATGGTAAGTCCATTTTCACAGATCTTACTATTTCTTACCCCCTATGCACATGCCCACAGACTTACCTATAAATGATCTATGTGGGTTTGACCAAAGATGGCAGAAACATCTTTTTCAGTGTTCTTTCTACACTGTTTCTTATCTTCCTGCCTTTCTGTCATTTACTAAACATTTATTTCCAAACTGGGTTCTTTAAAAAATTATTTCCCTCCTCTACTTTGTAGGAAACAGATAATTCACTTGTCCTATAAGCGCCTCTTATACCAAGTTTACAAGAACATGGGTTAGAGTTTGGAGCACTTTTGAAAAGTTTCCCATTTTTGATAGAGAGTATAACAAAAGAAGGGCAAAAGCCGGGCATAGTGGCTCATGCCTGTAATCCCAGCACTTTGGGAGGCCAAGGTGGCCAGATCACCTGAGGCCAGGAATTGGAGACCAGCCTGGCCAACATGGTGAAACTCCATCTCTACTAAAAATACAAACATTAACTGGGTGTGGTGGCACATACCTGTAATCCCAGCTACTTGGGAGGCTGAGGCAGGAGAATCAGTTGAACCTAAGAGGTGGAAGGTTGCAGTGAGCCGAGATCACGTCACTGCACTCCAGCCTGGGAGACTGAGTGAGACTCTGTCTCAAAAAAAAAGAAGGGCCAAAATAGTGGTGGATACTACTTTATATTATCATCGAGCATTATCATTGAGGCTCTGAGTAGCAGGGAAGGGAGGAACTGTATGGAGAAAGAATTGGGAGAAAATATACAGTTCACTCTTGTTTTCAAATATCTTAAATATCCTAAGTGAATATGGTATAAAAACCACAAAGCATAGTTTTATCCTCAAAGGACATAAAGGAAATAAAATCTTCAGAAAAGAAGGGCTGTGTTTGTGCTGGGGAGAGAGCTGGGAAGAACATGTTGTTAAAAAAAAAAAAAAAAGTAATACTTCAGCCAAGTACTTCGTTCTTTTAGCCTGAGGCCAAAACAATAAAAATTAGAAGAAACCCTCACTTTGGGACTAGAATGAAGAGTTTATATTACAGATCCTGGTAGCTAACTCTGCAGGAACATTACTCTAAGCTCCATAAGGTGATGAAGATGCTGCAAGTCTGGTCTTCAGTCTTCCACTTTTCTTTCCAGTAAAAACTTAGGACTGTTATTAGCATCATTACCTGATCATTATTGTTACAAACAGTTACTGATAAGTAACCAAAACTAAAAAACATGTTTAGTAGCAATACACTAGACATTGTTTTGTTATATATATTTAGAAGATTTTAAACTCAGCACTAGATGATTCTAACAAAAGTGACTTATAGAATTTGAACATTTATGCTGAGCTTATGCCAAATTTATCCAAATTTAAAGAAGCAAGTAATGATATTGAGGACTCACATGTGATAGGAGAATTTTTTATCCTTTAAAACCTGAAGGTGAAATGAAAATTTGCCCTCTTCCTAAACTATTAATTTCTTGGGGCATCACTTATTTCTGCCTTTGGTATTACCACTCAAATTTTGAAAAACTGAACTAATCTAAATCATGACTCATCTGTCACTAGATGGGGTTAAAGCATTTTCATCCTCTGTTACCATAGGGAGAGGAAGGTTCTGGAGGACTATCCTTTCTCCCACTCGCAAGTGTGGGATTATTAAACCCCAAATAGAACAGTGCTAAATGTTTTTTCATATTTTGTTTTTCTATAAACAAACTTTATCTGTGGCCTTGTAGCAGTTAGTTAGTTCCAGGAAACACACAGCTAACATGTCATTCCCCCTGTATTGCGCATAATATAAAAACAGAGTTTAAGTAAATATTTGAATTAGGACAATTTGGAAAATTTAACTTTGGAGTTCCCTAGCATTTATTGACCACTTCTTTTCAGGATAGCTGTTTCAGCTGATTAAATATGTCATACCTGTGCCATTTAAATGAAGTTAGTTCAATGTAACATACTATATACTAGCAGAGTATGATTTTAGAAACTCAGCATTTGCTA
>NW_016809465.1:237062-242532 GCF_001698545.2 Rhinopithecus bieti
ATGTGCATTATGGATGAACACTGAAAAGATTTTAAATCCAGTTAAGAAACTGGACTATTTGGAAAGACACAAAAGTAAATTTTAAAATACCTATATTGTGTCTGCATGGGTGGAGCACCTTCACAGTCTAACCTAACACATCTGTCCCATCTTTCTGATTCTAGGAAGACAGGTTCTGCTTGGTGCTGCACAGGGGCAAAGCGGCTTTTGCCTTGCATTTCCTGCACATACCAGATTCATCAATATCATTGGAGTATTGAGCCAGCATGGCCACATGCCTGAGCAAAACTCAGGCCTTTTATTTCATGCAGTTAATACAACTAAATCTTGTTTTTTCTTGTCTCAACTTTTATCTTGACCTTTCCAACCCTACAGAAAATGGCTAACACCTGTAAGCCCAGCACTTTGGGGGCCTGAGGCTGGAGGATCACTTGAGGCCACGAGTTCAAGGCTAGCCTAAGCAACATAGCAAGATCCTATCCCTACCTTAAAAAAAAAATTTTTTTTAAATATCAACCAGTTGTGGCATGGCCCTAATGTCCCAGCTATTCAGAAGGATGAGGCAGGAGGATTGCTTGAGCCCAGGAGTTCAAGGTTATAGTGAGCTATGATTGTACCACTACACTCCAGCTTGAGTGACAGAGCAAGGCACTGTATCTAAAAAATTTAAATTACAAATTAAAAAATAAATTAAACCTACAAAAATCCTGAAAAAACTGTAAAGAGCACTGACATCACCCAGTTTCACCAATGAGACATTCTCTTATATAAATACAATGCTAATCATCCTCCCAAGGTACTTAACATTGATACACTAGTATTATCTAAAATAAACTCCATACTTAAACTTCCTCAGTTGTCCCTGTAGCTTTTTAAATGTCTTTTGTGACTTGAATAATTTTGAAGAGTCCAAGCCAGTGTTTTGCAAAATGTCCCTATAATCTGGATTTATCTAATTCTTCTTTATAATTAGATTCAGGTTAAAATATTTTTGCCAAAAATGCTACACCGATGATGGCGTGTGCTTGCATTATATTGTATCAGGAGGCAATGATGTCTGCTTGTCTTGTTTTGGGTGATGTAAAGTTTGATCACTTGGTTAAGGTGGCTGCCATATTTCTACTTTGTAGAGATATCCTTTTGCATTGTAATTTTTTTCTTCATTTATCCGAAGGTTTTTAACATCTATTGATGATCTTTGCTTTATTGCACTGGTATTAGCAGAGTGTTAATTTTCTAATTTTTTCATTCCTTTGGTATGCATCAGATAGAATATTGAATATCTGGGTCTTTCTGACGCCTAAGCTCATACCCTTTCTAGTACACAAGCTACCTTTCTAATATATAAACAAATTAAGCTGGTCATCTGAAGCTGCTAGGAAAAGAAAACATTTCCATTTCATCTCTAGTTTGGAGCTCCATTGTCTTTTACCTTGGCAAAAATGAACTCCTTCCATAGCTTTGAAACCTACTTTAAAATCCCAAGACTACAGCACCCACAGAGCTGTTATTTTAGGGCTCGCATGTGAAGGAATGCATTTTAAAGAGGTAGAGAATGTTCATGTCAGGTTCCCTGTCTCCATATCACTGACATTCTTCCACTTCTTTGTGGGCCCAATTTTGCTTGATTGATTTATTGATTGATGATTTCTTGTGTTTGGTGTGGAGGGGGGAGCATTGGGATAAAAATGTTGATTTGGGCTTTCTGTTTGTTTTCAGTGGCAAAACTGGCTTGAAGAGTTTGGTGAAGCTACCACATTTTTCCCTGAGCCAAGATCCTGGGATCCCCTGGGTTGAGGAGAAGGTGGGGACTGCAAAGCAGCCTACAGAGACGTTGACGCCACCACCTCCAAGGAGAACTTACAGGTCCAGCTTGTAGTCAGTTAGTGCCACATGGGATGACTAGAGGGAGCAGGGACCCTATAAGCCTTGCTGGCTGCGAGGACATGGGTACATAGACGTGGCTGAACAGAGAGGACGCCCAAGACAGAAGCAGTGATGCTTTCTTTTCTTTCCTAGTAGCTGCTCTCCCTGAAAATGTCCTTGTTTTAATGAAATTAGTGTGACTAGATTCCTGCGGAAAAACACACAGAGAGAAACCCTATTCTACCTGTCTTCCTTCTCTTTGTTATATTAAGTGGCAACAACTCCTCTAATCACTAATAAATTCAGGTTTATAAGTCACAATAGCAGTGTCAGAGTTAGGCTGTGAGTGTTGCAAGCACTTAAAAGGCCCTTCAAATTAAAACAAAAATATTCTCTTTGTTTGCCATCTTTGTACTGTTTAACATGAGTATTTCAACAGTCTTTGTTTTCCAAACATGCAAACAGGAGAGAGTGATCTGACCCGCAGCATATTGACATGCCATCTATCTATAACCTTGAGATTAAAAGTAAAGGAAAAAGTCAAAACAGCTCAAACCAAATACTAATACAAACAAGTCTTTCTTCACTCTCGACCCCTTCCTGCCATATCAATGGAACAAACTAGCATCAACACTCATTGACGGTGGTGGATTCACATGGATCTATACTTACGCAGCTTTAGGGGGACGGGGGAGCCCAAATACAAAGGGGAAAGTTTAATGTATTAATCAACTAATTCAACAAATACTTATTGCCATATGTATCTGCTGTGTTGCAGATAGGGTTGTAGATGTTGGGGATATCTCATATATTTAAGGGATGTAGAAGACTTGCAAGGTCTCTGCCTTTGTGAAATTTATCTAGTGGTGTTAGAAAAAAAAAATCAGAGAATATAGCCGACAGTGTTGAGAGGAGATAGGAAATAGCAGCTGTACCAGAAAGCATGAGCTGGTTTCCTGGATTCTGCATATCCAGGAATGCAACTGCTTCCAAATCTGGGTCAAACTGTGGAATGGCTATTAAAGATAGAAAGGCAGAAAGAAAAAAAGCAGAGAATCAGAGAGAAGCTTCTCTTTCCACCACATATGGGAGAGTCCTTTGGGAGCTTTTGCCAAATTGTTCAGAAAGAGTTCGACATAATGTTTATAAGATGATGAATTTTAAAAAACCAACAGTGACTGCACCTTTGTCCCCTGATGCAAGGACCCCAAAGGTGGAATATCCCAATGTAACAAGAGTCACCCTCTGAACACCTTTGTTATGCTAAACTCCGGGCTAGGCATTTCTGATTTTGGCTCATTTAATCCTCTCAACCAAATCCCTGGTGAGATAAACACTAATTTTTATTCCCATTTCGCATATGAAGAAAAGTTAAGTAACTTGCCCTTGCTCAAGGACATAAACCTGGTAGAGAGTGGAACCAGAATCAGATCATGGCTCTATCTGACTCAAAATTGATGTCCTAAACCACCATATTTGCATTCAAAACATTATTTTCATCATTTTATTTCAGTAAAAGAAAAAATGTATTAATGTTAAATAAGAAAATTATTCACATAGGTTCAGAAACTGACCTGTGTTTTTAAGATATTGTCTTGAAACAGACATCTACATATATCCAATCAGTCAAAATTAAATAACTCCATTTTCTCAAATGCATGAAAAAGTAAGAGATGACTTGTAACTGCCTAAATGTACCTAAATTCAATATCTCAAATCAGAATTATGATTCAAGAAAGAATGGGGATCAGCATTTTATTCAACTGATAAATTACTCCTCAAAGTTTATTTTATTTTATAAATGCATACATTTCCATCAGCACACTTTATTTGAAAATTAGATTAATAATAAAATAAAGTGCAACTGTTTTAGTGAAAACAATGCAAAACTCCATAATAAAGTTCATGCCCATTTGGGAATGAATCCATATCAAAATCTTTATCAAAAGAATTGTAGTGGAATTAAACTTTGAAAGGAGGTGAAGATCTTGCTTTTGCTTGAAATCATTTAAATTAAATATAATGAAAAGTGATCAGGGTGCTTATTTTTACTTTGTTTTGTGGGAAATTGTGCTGGGAATGTGGATCTATTGTACACAAAGGATGTTGGCTTTATGCTGGAACCACTAGGCAGGTTGAGATGAGAAACAATTAGCTCAGTCAGCAAGCCTTTGAATCTGATTAAGCCAGGAAGTGGTCACTCCCCAGGACAGGGCAGAATGAAGGGAATCAAGGCAGCAATCCAAAGCAAGGAATAATTTTTTTCTCTCTTTCTCTTAAATAAATTGTTATTAGAACTTATTGTGTCAAATTTATACCAAGGACTATTTGAGTACATTTCATCTTTGGTAAAACAAATAGAATCTTGTTTCCAAGTAGATCAACAGTTCATATGTGTCGTGGCTACTGTCTCTAAGAAACTTCTATTTACTGAGGCCTGTCATACTCTCATGTTTTGGTAACAAAACATCTTGGAGACCAAGGCCCCCAGCCACCAAGGAAAACGAAGGGCCTCTACCAGGCTGCTGGTTGGATTCTCGTCACTCTGCGGAGCCTCAGTGTCTGCTCTGGAGTTATTGCTTTCTTCCCTGTCTTCTCTTACAAGCCTTGGTTCACGGGATGGAGTGTTCGGATTGCTTGTCCCATCTGGAATGGAGCTTTGGTATGAAAATAGTTTATGAAATGTATTGAGAAAATAAAGTAAGGTGGGAGGGAAAGGGGAAACAGAAGAACATGTCCTTTTAAATTGTTCTAACAATACAAAGAAGTCAGAATTCCACAAAAAATCAGAATCTGCCTTGGAACATTGATTTCTATTAATTGCATTTTTTAAGTATAAAAATTGTCATAATATTTTATCATGTATACATGTACATTATGTATCTTTAATGACATGCTGCTCAAGAAATTCTTTAAAATTATTTTATTTTAATCCTCTTATCTTGATATGCTAAGAAATTAGAATCTTTTGAAATTTGAACTTTGAATTTTGAAAAACATAAACCTTGAAACGTAATTTTAAAATAGAGAACGAAGTAAAATAACTTTCAAACTAATGCTTTCATTGCAAACACTAGGATGTACATGGCCCCAAAATTTACAAACCCCAAATATTTGTTTTTCCGCCTTTCTCTTGCATGCAACTGTTTGAACTGAAAATAGCTCAATAATTTTCAATTATTTGAAAATAACTCAAATAATTCAATAATTCAAGATGGACTTAACAATTCACTAGGAAAGTGCATGTGCCAAGTACAGTGTCTGACACTAAGTAGTAGTACTCCATGTATGCTCATTGAATCGTCGCACACATAAACGATTGGCCTGGTTCCTTAGCTCTCCAACCAAAAAAAAAATGAGTACATCTAGTCTTGGGAGTAACTGGCTTCTGTGCTGGTATGATTTAAGACAAGTTACAGAGACGCACCTGTCCAACAAATCCTTCTCTCATTGACTCCTGTGATGCCTGACACCACTGGAGACTGGAGAATGCAATTTTGAAGCTTTTTGATCTTAAGGAGTCTTCTATTAAAATGTAGCGACTTGGCCGGGCGCGGTGGCTCAAGCCTGTAATCCCAGCACTTTGGGAGGCCGAGGCGGGCGG
>NW_016809465.1:242735-257733 GCF_001698545.2 Rhinopithecus bieti
CTAGGTTACAGAGCGAGACTCCGTCTCAAAAAAATAAAATAAAATAAAATAAAATAAAATAAAATAAAATAAAATAAAATAAAATAAAATGTAGCGACTTGGCCAGGCATGGTGGCTCATGCCTGTAATCCCAGTACTTTAGGAAGCCGAGGGGCACAGATCACGAGGTCAGGAGTTCGAGACCAGCCTGACCAACATGGTGAAACCCCCTCTCTACTAAAAAATACAAAAATTAGCTGGGTGTGGTGGCACGCACCTGTAATCCCAGCTACTCAGGAGACTGAGGCAGGAGAATCACGTGAACCTAGGAGGCAGAGGTTGCAGTGAGCCGAGATCATGCCACTACACTCTAGCCTGGGCGACAGAACAAGACTCTGTCTCAAAACAAACAAACAAACAAAATGTAGCCACTCTTGTGTGAAATAGTATCTTAAATCTTTAAAAAGTTAAAACTTTAACTGGGATACCACCTAAAAACTAGTCCTCAGGAAATATAAGTTTTAATCTACTTATTAGATAAATATTTATGGATAGCCCACTATGTCCTTGAGTTACAATGAAGGATCCAACAAGGTCTTCATCTTAAAGGAACTTGGTCTAGTGGGGTTTGATGAATGTGTGCAGATAGATGGAGGCCAGTGGGATGATGGGAGAGTGGATGGAATGAGGAAAGCATAGGGTTATGTTTCTCTTTCTCAGCTTTTTTTTGTCTTTTTCAATACATTCTTTTGTATCTATCATCCCAATCTTGATCTTCCCTTCTTTTCTCCAGCACCTGCCTGAAACCATAATTCATTCAAAGAAATATTTGTTAAAGTTCTACTGGAATGCAGGGATGGCAGTTACATTTATTGAAGCGGCTTCCAAAATTTTTTTTGGTAACTCAGAGTCAGAAAAATATTGTAGGTGAGGACCCAGAATGTACATAAATACATCTACATTCTTCTCTGTAGATAAATAGATATCTACATCTATTATGCATATATATGTATAGTAGATGTTTATATACCTGTAAAACAAAAGTTTCTCAAAATAGTGCTTACCCTCTATGTGAAACATATTCTGATATTTTCTATTTCAAAGTCTAATTTCACAAAGTTTAACAATATCATGATTAGAGTTCAACCCTACATTCTTTTGTTACAGCTCTTTGCCTATCCTTGCAGACTCTAACATAATACATTCAACAAATATTGGTGATTTTGATTAAGATTACAGATGATTGAATGTAATCATGTTCTAGGTCAAACATCTATTTTTACCAGTTAGGCCCAGAGAAATGATATGATATGTCTCCAGCACATAGTTAATTGGTGACTGACTATTTGATTTCAGAGGTGGCAGCCTCAGGAAGTGGAGTCAGAGATAAAGGATTTAGAGAAGCGGACCTGTTTTCAAGTCCTGACTTTGATGTTCTTGGTAGGAGGTCAAAAGCAGGACCCTCTGCCAGCCAGTTCCTCATTCCCTTTATCTGTAAAATGGGGAATTTTACAGATAAAAAGAGCCCACATGTAAAACTGTCTAACCCTAAGATGCACAGTGAGAATGAACACAGTTTAAACAAAGATTGTGTAATAAAGAGCTTTGCAATTTTAAAGCCCTCCTCAAGTGCTAGTTAATACCATGCCTTTCATTTGTGCCTTCTCTGTGCTCAAGCCCTTTGTTCTTAATCCTGTGTCACCCGCCTCACTTTCCTATCCTATTCCCTCATAACCTACTGAGTTCTCCATCCTGTTAACTTCCTGGACTTCATCTCCCACCACTCTTCCCTTAGCTCACTTCTCTCCCATCACACTGGCTCCTTGCAGTTTTCAAACATGCCATGATGTGTTTCTGCCTCAGGACCTCTGCCTAAAGCCTCTTCCTGAACTTGGCTCACTCTCTAGCCTCCTTCAATTCTTGATTAATTCTTTATCAAATATCACTTTTTTTTACAACGGTTTGCTCCCGTTACACTGTTTGCAATTGTAATTCCCTGACCCCAATGGGTGTTCCCAATCTCTGATACCCTGCTCTATTTTTTTCCCATAACACTTATTAGTATATAAGATACTATATAATTTTTAAAATTTATTGTTTGTGCATTCTCCTCTCCTCTAACAAATGTATATTGTAGAAGGGCAGGGATTGTTTTTTCTATTATGTTTACTGCCGTATGTGAAGAACTTTGAACAAAGAGAATTACATACTATGCGTTCAATAAATATTGTTCAATAAATATTGTTGAATAAGTGAATGAATCTCATGCCTTCCATTCCGTTGGTACAGAATTTCTTATACAGTTGAATACCAATTAGGTTGCAAGGACTAAAGGTCAGGGTGGTGTTTATATTATACTAGGGCAGGAAAAAATCCTCATGTGAAGGTAAGTAATACAAATGCTCAGTATTTCAATAATGTCTAAATTTGGACCAACGTTATTTTATTTTCCTAGTGAGTTTCCTACTGAATCATGGTTCTGTCTGATCAGGGTGAACTTCAAACGGTCTCTGACTCATTCCACAACCTTCCTTACCAATCACTTCTTAACTTGCCTCCAAAGTATGTCTTCCTCCAGTGACGAGATTTGTATATTTCAACCATATCCACATTTCCTTTTGCAGATGACTCCATATTTCCTTGGAGACTTGTAAGAGAGAGATTTTTGCATATGATATAGTACTTTGAATTTTTTCAAAGCCTTTCATTCAAGACTCTCTAAGTACTTCATATAGATTGGTCCTCCGACTCCCTAGTTCCATTTTGACATTTATATGACAAGCAATTTTCCTAGAATTTTGGAGGTAGGTTATTTAAAAGCATCAGCTGCTAGAAAGTATTCAGTGAGGAGATCATAGTACCTTAAGGAATGAGCTCTATTAATTCTAGAAAACATGGCTTGTAGAACAAGTTCTGATGAAAAGACTGGAGTACAATGAGTTTAAACACAGGCCCTGAGGACTGGAGAGCCCAGTGACTTGGCCAATGGCAAGTGCAGCGCTGCACCCAGAGCCCTGCTTAGAGAAGGGAATTTGGGAGAAAGGTCACGCTAGACTTAGTTTTGTAGTCTTCCTCAACGGAAGTTCTGCCCCTTCCTCGATGGTTAGAGAAGGGGCTTGATTACATGACCATGCACGTCTGTTTCAGCTTCCACAGTTGCATGACTTCCAACTGCCTGATAGTGTCAAAGAAAAACCAGAGCTGGACAGTTAGTTAAAGCAATAAAAGCAAATTTTATTCAGGATTATTGCAATAGGGAAAAAGAGACATCAATATAGAACAAAGTTCAAGTCCAAATACAGCATGAGCAAATGGGAATTTATAGCTGAGAAGCAGGGTGAAAGTCAGTGGATGGAAAATTACTAACAGGAAATATCAGGGACAAGGGGGATTGTGGCTATACCGACCTAACAGTTTTCTTGCTGAAGACAGGCCAGGGTGATCAGACATCACTTTGGGGATCGGGGAGGAGGAGAAATCTAACTAGTTATAGAGGGTGATCAGTTATCGAGGCTGGGGGGGTTCTTGCTAAACTGACTCAGCAGGGTTCTTGTGCTCAAACTGGATTTTACAAGGAAGTACACAGATGGGCCTAGGAGAAGGTTCAGGAACCTGACTAAAGTTTGATCAAGTAAAGAATCTATGTCAATGGTCCATTTTTCCACTTAGATATCCAAAGCTGCTTTAAGGCCAGTTTGTCTAAAACCAAATTAATCATCTTGTCACCAAAACCATTTTTTTTCTTCTCCAACTTCCCTGTCATTGTCTTGGTAACTCAATTTCAAACACTGGAGTGATTTTGACTCAACCTGTTCCTCTAAACTCGCCCTTCTCAAACTGTAACATGCATACAAATCATTAGGAGATCTTGATGAAACGCAGGTTCTAATTCAGCAGGTCTGGGGTGGGGCCTGAGAGTCTGCATGTCTAACAAGTTACTAGAGGATGCCCATGCTGCTGGTCCTAGGACCACAATGGAGGCAGCAATGCCCTAAAGCAGCGCAACACCAGCCCCACTCCAATCAGTTGCCATGTAACTTAAATTTTTCCTACAAGGCATATCCCTATGCATTCCTTCCTTTTCCTTCTCACTGTATACCACCCACCCCTCACCACTTCCCATCACTACTCAGATTTTATGCCTAGGTAACTTTGATAGCCAAACTGTGGGAATCTATCCATTAGTGAATTATAAAATAAATCTATTGAGTAGCTAGCAGCATTTACAATAAATGCATAGACTAGACTAGACTAGAATAGAATAGAATGCAGTGGAGTGGAGTGGAGTGGCGTGGCGTGGTGTGGCGTGGCGTGGAGTGGAATGGAATGGAATGGAATAGATAGTATTAGAATGCATCACATTTTTTATATCTGACCAAAATAATATGTAACCCTCATTATGCATCATAAAAATATTTATAACTGTGACGTGAAATGTATTAGTTATTGTGGCTAGAGCTGCAAAAATAAATCTGAAGACCAGGGTTCTACAGAGACTTCTAGGCCTCCCTTTATTCCAATCTCACGTGCACACAACTGGCTCATCTTTCTAAACCCCTTCAGTAGTCAGGATACAGCTCCTTCAAAAAGCTTTCATATTGCTTCATTGTCCCTAAACGACGTTCAGACAGGCTAGCCTGCATTGTGAGGTCCTCCTAACTCTGGTATTACCTGGCTTTCAATCCTCGTTTTCTACTGGTCTCTGCCAAGAACTGACCCTCCTTTCAGTGTGGACTCCTCACTCACTGCTCCCTAAGCATGACAGCCACTACCCCACCTTTGCACACGCTGCTCCCACAGCCTAAGCTGCCCTCCCTCTGTCACCTCCCATTGAAATCACATCCATCCTTAAACAGACTTCAGATCCTATTTCTCCATGGTGCCTTCATCATCGACGTTTCCCTTGTAAGTGATACGTTATCCCTGAGCTCTTCTCATGTAGAAAACATTCATCCTTCTTGCCTAGTGTTGCAGCCATTCTCTTATGTGCATTATTTTTACACCCGAACTGTAAATTCCAATGACAGGCAAAACTACTATTTGTACAATTACTATTTGGGGATCTTGCTCATCTTATTTAGCCTTTCTGTGCCTCATTTTAAAAGTGTGAAGATAGCTACATGATAAGGTCATTGTGAGGATTAAATGAGTTAGCATGTGTGAAGTGTTCAACATATATTAAACACTCACTCAATAACATGTTAACATTTATTATTACTTTATCAGCATAGTACCTAGCAAATTGCTTGTTTGCAGTAGACTCATAACAGATGCTTGTAAGTGAATAAATTATCCCATATTAATATGATACTTCTAAAAGTTTCTATTTCTATTGTGAGGGCTCCCTGATTCCTTCAATTCATCTGCTTCTGGGAACTTAGGCAATTGCCTCTACTTAGGCAATTTAAAGATTTAGTGGGAGAGTTTATAATTATCATGCAATCAAAGTGTTAGCAGCAATTGTTGCAAAACCCAACTGATATCCCTGGATGTGCCCAGAAAGCAAGGCAGCAGCATGTCAAGGAGAGCTGAGGGAGGCGAGTGCAGGATGGAGGCCCTCTCTTCTTTCCACACTCACTGCCGGGCACAGCCTCCATTCTCCCCTTCCTCACAACCTGGCCTCCTCTTCAGCCAACTATTCCCCCTTCAGACTCTCCCTCTCTCACATTTTCTCTTCCCCTTGACTTGTCCTGCCTACCCTCAAATCTCTTCCTTTTTCATTCTTTTCTCCTCTGTATCTAAAATGTAATTTTCAAAAGAAATGGAAGAAAGAAAAGGGGAAGTCTGTGCATCTTGGGGAAAATAGCTCTATTTTATCTCCCATGTCTGGCGGGGAGCACCAATAAAGATGGGTGCGCTAACCTCTTGAGCCACCTTTCCATTTGCAGGGTAGATTTAACAAGTTACTGAAGGCATTCATACTCAGCCTACTCCATGAAAGATCTTTTTCAAAGTTTTATGTAAACAAAGCAAAATCCAAGCTGGCAGCTACAAAATAACACGCAACTGAAATTCTGCAATATTTTCAACTTTTGAAAGGAAAGAAACAGCTCATGCCAAAGTAGTTAAGGCAACCTGGAATCTCAGCATCTGATAATGTCAGCTATCTACTCAGAGTTAAACCAGCAGAGGGGCATGAGCTTGTCTCCCTTGCTTATCTGGCTTCAGTGTTTCTCTGTCTTACAGAGGAGTGATGTGTCAATTGAGGGCCATGCCTCCCAAAGCAGAGAAAGCCCCAGGCTTACCCCACAGCACCAGTGTTACAGTTGCTCTTAGTAATTCTTTTGTTTCCTTGTACTATTTATGCCGGCTCACCCTCCAGAGGGTCCCTTGGAAACTTTCCTCTTGCACAATCAAGCCAGGAACCTCTTTTGACTACAGATGGTTCTGTTTTTATCCCTGAGAGTTTTATGGTATGGCAATGCCAAGTCTGGAATTGTAGGCTCAGCTACATGAGAAGTGTGTGTGTGTGTGTGTGTGTGTGTGTGTGTGTGTGTTTCCCTGTCTCTCAAATTCTCTAAATCCAACATTCAAAATAAAATATGCCAGGAAAATGAAAAAGCTAAGTCTCAAAACAGTAAATATGCCAGATCCAGCTGCTACAAAAGCAGCATACCACAAAACCATATTGGTAAAAATGCTGATTTTTTTTTCCTCCTTAACTTTGTAGATTGTGCACATATAGTCATGCTTATTTCTCTGTCAAAAGCTAACTTGTACTATATTTGGAGCTGTCCATATTCTATATCTTATTTTAGGCACATCTCTTCCTCTTTCTCTCTCAACCTCAAAAGAGTCATTAACCAAGAACAAATGATACACGGGATTAAGAATAAGTTATTTCCAGTTTCAGTGACCACAAAGGTCTCCTCCATGAGACCTGTTGCTGAATCAAAGAGCCCAGGAATATTTTTTTTCCATTATCTACTGCTAAATTCTGGTGACACTATTCCCTCTTTTGTTTAACTATTTTCATTCCACACTTTGGGCCTTTTTCCTTCAACAGAGACTATAAAGAAAAACTCTCTTTTGAAAGGCTGGACACCACTGTACCCAGAACAATAAATGCCACATCATGCATTCATTCTAATGGTAATCTTTGTTATTTGAGAAAAGGGGATCGTGTATTTGCATCCTACCAGCAGGCTGAGGCTGTGGAATCTTAAAAGAAAGCAAATAGCAAAAGAGCAAGTCGCTTCAGGGTTTTGTGACAAGTTTCCATTCTGGTTCCTTCCATTTACAGTTTCATCAGTTTGTATGAAAGGTGAACAAAAGACAATTAATCAAATAAAACTTATGGCAAGGGTTATAAAGCCAAACCATTATCATGGTGACACCTTACAGTAGTGGAGGGGTTGATTCTGATGGCAAAGGCAACATAGAGAATCAAAAAATGAGCTTGTATGAATCATGTCTTTATGACACTAAAGGCTTACTTTCCTCATCATCACAGTTTTTTTCCATGGATGTGGAGGATATCAGAGTCATCAATCCACTGAGTCATTTGCTGTTCCTTCAAGTTCATGATGAAGTTGTCAAACTGTGAGACAGATTGAACTCTTTCCAGAGGCACCTTCTATGGTGGATGTTTATTTTTGCATTTTCTTGTCACAGGCCATCACAACTGGTGTGCTTCTACTGTTGGCTTACAGAGAGTGGACCCAGAGGTGCCTGGTAAATATACAGATGCCAAGTAGGATGGAAGATTGGCTTTGAAAGTCAAATCACTATTAAGTTCAGGATGGAACATAAAAAAAATGATATCCAATTAGAATTGAATTTGGTCTAATTGATGCCATACTACAATGGATTTCAGTAATAAACTCTGTTTTAAATGATTTTTTTTTTTTTTTTTTGGAGACGGAGTTTTACTCTGTCGCCTAGGCTGGAGTGCAGTGGCATGATCTTGGCTCACTACAACCTTTGCCTCCCAGGTTCAAGTGATTCTCCTGCCTCAGCCTCCCAAGTAGCTGGGACTACAGGTGCACACCACCATGCCCAGCTAATTTTTGTATGTCTAGTACAGACAGGGTTTCGCCATGTTGGCCAGGCTGGTCTTGAACTCCTGACCTCAGGTGATCCACCCACCTCAGTCTCCCAAAGTGCTGGGATTACAGGCATTAGCCACTGCGCCCAGCCCTGAATAATTTTTATCTGATCCCTGCTCCAAATATTTTCTACAGGTTCCTGTGATGATTATTGTATTTGGGGAGGACAGAGCCAGTGCTACTGCTCCTAAATTTCATTTTGAAGAAATGGATCTATAGGCTTCTCTGCTTTTAGTAATATATTTTTAATTCTCAACTCCTTAATCTGAGATCTCTTTCCAATCTTCTTGGTACCTCTCCTTCTAAAAAAGGATGAAAAGTCTATGCTATCTTGCATTTCAACTGCATAAAACCAGATAATCCCATGATACAGAAAGACTACATTATCTGATTATAGATTTTATTGCCATGACTAATGCAGGGCTTCTCAAACTTAAATGTATGTGTAAATCAACTAGAGATCTGGTTAAAATGCAGATTCTGATTCAGTAGATCTGGGTGAGGCCTGAGATTCTGCATGTCTGCCAGGCTCCCAGGGGATATCAGTGCTACTGGATGATGGACCACATCCTGAGTAGCTGAATAGCAAGAACCTTCAGCAGGGATTTTGTTCACTCATCTTTGTTTTTCCCAACCCAGACTAGTTGCCTCCATGTGATGGGAAATACATAAATAAATGTTTGTTGAATTGAACTAATTTAAATTTTGTCCCGGTTGGCTGATATATTATTCTCCTGTGTTGTAGATTGAAAATGAAGGACTGCAGGAGGGAGAGCATCAGGAAGAATAGCTAATGGGTGCTGGGCTTAATATCTACGTGATAGGTTGATCTGTGCAACAAATCTCTGTGGCACACATTAACCTATGTAACACACCTGCACATCCTGCACATGTATCCCAGTACTTAAAATAAAAAGTGAAAAAAAAAGAAAAGAAAATGAAAATACAAGGGACACATTCAAGGGAAAATGAAAACATAAAGAGAAGGTCATGATCGATTTCTCCCTCATTTTCCAATAGGAGAGATTCATAGCCAGCATCTCTTTTTTGTTTGTTTGTTCATATTGCTAAGAAGGTTTTGAAATATTTTGTCTCCACAGTAACAATTTATTTTTGCTTTATTTTCAGTGGGAAGCTACTTTCACCTTTGGATTCTGAGCATTATGGGATGTCCACTCCATTTTGCAGTAGCCTTGGAATCTGCTCTCCTGGGCCCATATTGCTTCTATTCATTTTCAGGGATTGCAGGGACTAATTACCTTGGATAAGCAGTTACCTTTCCTTATCCATATGCAAAATTCTCATTAGCCTATGTGGACCCACCACACTACAAAGAGTACCACCTGACACTTCAAGCCCTCAACCTGTGCCTAAGCTTTACCCTGCTCTGTACATCCTTGACAGTGTTCATCAAACTTTCTGCAAGACTTATCCAGAATGGACACATAAACTTAAGTTTCAACAAAGCGGGAGCAGGTTCTTGTTCCATCCTGTATGCTAAAATGGAAAGTTTGGTATGTGAATAGTTGATATTTCTCTGTTATTTACCACTGTATCCTATATGCTCTTGATATGCAGGTCTAGCACATAATAGGTACTGAACAATTGTTTTTGAATTAATAAATGGAAATATGTTGACATTATAACTGAAGTTACGGCTGTAGGTAGCACCAGCCAATTTTTATGCCAATCCAAAATTTTGAAAATTATTCGTAGGAACAAGACAAGGGTGCCCACTCTCACTACTTCTATTCAACTGGTACCGGAAGTCCTAGCCAGAGCAATTAGGCAAGAAAAAGAAATTTTAAAAATCCAAATCATAAAGAAAGAAGCAAAATTGACTCTGTTTGCAGATGACATGACCTTATATATAGATACCCTAATGATTCCATTAAAAAAATGTTAGAACTGATACATTCAGTAAAGCTGCAGGATGCAAGTTCAACATACAAAAACCAGCTGTGTTTCTATACATTAACAACAAACAATCCTATTTACAGCAGCATCAAAAAGAATAAAATATTTAAGATAAATTTAAGCAAGAATGTGAAAGATCTGTATACTAAAAACTATAAAATACTAATGAAAGAAATTGAACACACAACTAAATAAAAAGGTATCCTATAATCATAAATCAGGAGAATTAATGTTGTTAAAATGTCCATTCTACCCAAAGTAATCTATAGACTCAGGGCAATTCCTATGAAAAGTTCAATGGCATGTTTCACAGAAATAGAACACATAATCCTAAATGTGCATAGATCTACAAAAGACCACACATAGCCAAAGCAATCTTGAGAAAGAATAAAGCTGGAGACATCAGTTTGATTTTAGACTATATTACAAAGCTGTAGCAATCAAAACAGTATGGTACTAGCATAAAAACACAATAGACCAATGAAACAGGACATAGAGCTCAGAAATAAACCCATATATGAATTTTTGTCCTAAAATAAAATGGCCTTGTTGTTCAAGAAAGAGGGATATTTAGGACAAAACAGAAAGTCTAAGCATGTTGTGAAAGGTCTATGTAAGTCATAATAAATTTAGTAAAAAGAATTTTTTTTTAAAAAAGGGGTTGTATAATTCAGTTGGCTATGATTAAGAAGAAACTTTCTAGAGATGGGTCTTTAATATTAAAAATACACTAATACAAAATTAATTAGTTAAAACAAGATTTTATTACAAATATTGACTTATTTTTAATGCAAGAAGTTTTTAATTTTTAAATTCTATGATCTTTCTCTTTGACATCCTTCAGATTGACATCTCAAAATTCAACTCTTTCTTTTGAAAAGGTCTTGGATAATAGCTCTCTCCTTCACCTTTTGTTGGCTCCTGTAACTTCTATTGATTATCTAAAGTAGGAAAGGGAATTGTTTTTTAAACAAGCAAATAAAATATCCTTTGGGGCTGGGCATGGTAGTCCATGCCTATAATCCTACTACTTTGGGAGGCTGATACAGGTGGGTCACTTGAGGTCAGGAGTTCAAAACCAGCCTGGCAAACATGGTGAAACCCCATCTCTACTAAAAACACACAAAAAAATTAGCCAGTCATTTTCATTTATTAATTTAAAAAAATTACTGAGTACCTATTGTGTGCCAGACCTGGATATCAACAGCATATAGGATACAGTAGTAATCAAGTGGCTTTTTAAAAGTTACTTGATTAGAACTCTTTCATGGAGTTTGGTAGTGAAATATCACTTCCCCATGACACATATAAAGATATAGATATAATCGGTATGCAGAATAAAAGTGCCAGTTGGACTGGTTGAAGTTAGCTCAGATGTCATTTAATTCCCATAACCTTGGTAATCTGTGATAAAATTAATCTGGTAAATTTAATCTCAAAACTCTCTCCAGTAATTTAAAATCTTAAAGTCATGTTAGACCCTTGGTTTTATTTTCACTGGAAATTTGGATTATTAAAAGTTAAAATAATGAGAGCATAAAATATGTTTTGGTAAAGTTTATAAAACACAANGATATAATCGGTATGCAGAATAAAAGTGCCAGTTGGACTGGTTGAAGTTAGCTCAGATGTCATTTAATTCCCATAACCTTGGTAATCTGTGATAAAATTAATCTGGTAAATTTAATCTCAAAACTCTCTCCAGTAATTTAAAATCTTAAAGTCATGTTAGACCCTTGGTTTTTATTTTCACTGGAAATTTGGATTATTAAAAGTTAAAATAATGAGAGCATAAAATATGTTTTTGGTAAAGTTTATAAAACACAAAGATGTTGATTTTGCTTAAAAAAAGGAAAATAGTTTGTTCCTCTAGTTAAAAATCATTTAATGATTGCTTTAAAATGAAGTAAAAATTATACAAATAAAACTTAACAAAAGGAACAATTAGGTCAGGGCAACAAAAGTTAACTCTGAGCCCTGTGATTACCAAAAAAAAAAAAAAAAAAAAAAAAAAAAAAAAAAAAAAACAGTCATTATGGGGGAAGGGTAAAACCAAGTAACCATTAAAAAGCAGAATGTATAATATAAGGGAATTGTTCCATTTCATAGATTGGTATCATCGACTTCTTAAAAAATCTTTGCTATACTGAATTGTAAAAATAACCGCTTTAAGGACAAAATTCTTAAATTTAAATGCCACAGAATTTAAGAGCTTGTTTGGGTTCATGCAAGACTCACAGCTCACTACTAATCACTAATAAGTACATGTAATCCAAATGTATAGGAGGTTATTTCTAAGAGAACAATCAGCCTAGTAAACTGGATAAGTGACACTGTAAGGGCTGCTTGCCCTGAGAAGAGGACTGCCCAACTCTCCCTATAAAATACCAAGTGATCCACCCCAGATGAAGCAGTTAATATGCTTCGTATGCAAGCCACATTGGACTGGCTTTATGATGACTGGGATATCCTCCCAGCAAGTACACCCATTAGCCAGGTCATGGTAAATTTGGGGGCTAAGTGGACCCCTTTTACATGGGTGCCCCTCCCACAGAATCACAGGACTGTTGAAGAAGCCTTATCAAATTTGCTGTCCCTCATATGTCTTACAGATGCAACTCCCTGCTGGCAACACAAACCCTTTTTCACCATGAAAGGTAAAATGGTATGGGGGTAGAAAAGGCCTGGGACCAGAACATAAAAGCATATAGATTAATATGATTATAAAATTTAAGATGTTTAAACAAGCTTTATGTAAGGTAGTTGAACTCCTTTACCTAAATGTCTTGTTAAAACGGATACTGCATCTGACTGGGATGTTTCCCCTTTCTAGCACTATGCATGTAAATCTGCTCTTTTAGGAAATGTTAGTTAAACATGCTAAATGGGAACTAGTAAAATCACCTAAGCCCACAAAGCGTAGGGTAGTAGCTGGAGTGCTAGTCCAGATGAATTACTCACTGCATATCCCTTTGTGTGGAGCACTCATTGGGGCTGATGGCAAAAGACTGTGAGTATTTTCAATAACAAAACTGAACTTGAGAATTTCCACTTGATGGGACATTTATTGCCTTGCTATAGAATACTAACTGAAGCTACCCCTATGCTAATGGAAAAGAGTTCCATGCCCAAAAGAGTTCCATGATAAAATAAAAATGTTTTACATAAAACAAAAACTCAGACATATGCAATCAAGTAATATTTGACAAGGGTGTCAGGAATGCACAATGAGGAAATGATAGCCTTTGTAATAAATGGTATTAGGAAAATTGGATATCTACATGCAAAAGAATGAACTTGGACCCCGATCTTAGGCCAGTCACAGAAATTAACTTAAAATGGATTAAAGACTTAAATGTAAGACCTAAAGCTGTAAAACTACTGAAAGAAAACATAGGGATAAAGCTCCATGACATTTGTCTTAGCAATGCTTTTTTTGGATATGACATGAACAGCACACACTACCAAAGCAGAAATAAACAGTGGGACTACATCAAACTAAAAAGCTTCTGCACAGCAAATAAAACATTCAACAAAATGAAAAAGCAGCTTACAGAATGGGAGAAAACATTTTCAAACCATATACACAGGGGTTAATATCCAAAATATATAAGGAACTCATACAACTCAATAGCAAGAAATAAATAATCTGATATTAAAATGGGCAAATGACCTGCATACACATTTTTCCAAAGAAGACATACAGGTGGCCAACAGGTACATGAAAAGGTGTTGAGAAGCTCTTTAACATTACCAATTATTAGGGAAATGCAAATCAAAACCACAATGCAATATCACTTCACACCTGTTAAAATGACTATTATCAACAGGGTAGGAGATAACAAGTGTTGGTGAGGATGCAGAGAAAAGGGAATCCTTGTGCACCATTGGTGGGAATATAAATTGGCATAGCCCTTATTGAAAACAGTATGGAGGTACTGCCCAAGGTAATTTATAGATTCAATGCCATCCCCATCAAGCTACCAATGACTTTCTTCACAGAATTGGAAAAAACTAAAGTTCATATGGAACCAAAAAAGAGCCCGCATTGCCAAGACAATCCTAAGCAAAAAGAACAAAGCTGGAGGCATCACGCTACCTGACTTCAAACTATACTCAAGGCTATAGTAACCAAAACATGGTGCTGGTACCAAAACAGATATATAGACCAATGCAACAGAAGAGAGGCCTCAGAAATAACACCACACATCTACAACCATCTGATCTTTGACAAACCTGACAAAAACAAGAAATGCGGAAAGGATTCCCTATTTGATAAATGGTTCTGGGAAAACTGGCTAGCCATATGTAGAAAGCTGAAACTGGATCCCTTCCTTACACCTTATACAAAAATTAACTCAAGATGGATTAAAGACTTAAATGTAAGACATAAAACCATAAAAACCCTAGAAGAAAACCTAGGCAATACCATTCAGGATGTAGGCATGGGCAAAGACTTCATAAGTAAAACACCAAAAACAATGGCAACAAAAGCCAAAATAGACAAATGGGATCTAATTAAACTAAAGAGCTTCTGCATGGCAAAAGAAACTAACATCAGAGTGAACAGGAAACCTACAGAATGGGAGAAAATTTTTTCAATCTACCCATCTGACAAAGGGCTAATATCCAGAATCTACAAAGAACTTAAACAAATTTACAAGAAAAAAACATAAACACCATCAAAAAGTGGGCAAGGGATGTGAATGGATATTTCTCAAAAGAAGACATTTATGCAGCCAACAGACACATGAAAAAATGTTCATCATCACTGGTCATCAGAGAAATGCAAATCAAAACCACAATGAGATACCATCTCACACCAGTTAGAATGGCAATCATTACAAAGTCAGGAAACAACAGATGCTGGGGAGGATGTGGAGAAATATGAATGCTTTTACACTGTTGGTGGGAGTGTAAATTAGTTCAACCATTGTGGAAGACAGTGTGGTGATTCCTCAAGGATCTAGAACTAGAAATACCATTTGACCCAGTGATCCCACTACTGGGTATATACCCAAAGGATTGTAAATCATGCTACTATAAAGACACAC